>NW_015117201.1:0-1349 GCF_001443285.1 Poecilia latipinna | reverse complement strand
AAGAGATTTTTCTCTTCAAACTCATAATCAGTTCAGTTAAATCTAAACTTGGCAACTTTTTCTTTTTCTTGTTGTCAACAATTTTATTGAGGGATCAGACCTGGACAATGAAACATCAGCAATACAAATTTGTCCTCGTTTTTCCATATGTGAACATAAAATATAAGACAATACGAAAAACAAAACAGAAATGACATCAACAAAAACACTCCCATGGCCCATCCCCGTCCCTTTCCCTAGGACTTGTATCTTAACACACCGAGGCTCAAATCAAATCCTCCTCAAATAGAGTTATCAGTATATTGCCGAAGGGGTTGCCAAGTTTTATTAAATTATTTTAAATTATTTGCTAATGAGAACCGTAATCTTTCCAAATGAGAGAGCCTTACCAGTTCCTCAAGCCACAACTTAACAGATGGAACTTCTGCTTTTTTCCAAAACATCAACTCTAGTTTTTTCCCTATGATAAAGGCATAAGATAATAATTGTTGTTGGCATTTATTAAATTGAAAAAGCTGACCAGAAACTCTGAGTTCAGTCAGAAGTGGGTCCAGCCTCAGCTCCGTATGGAACATATCTGATAAAGTTTTGAATACACCAGACCAAAATGGGGTTCATTTAGTACACAGAGAGTAAGAGTGGAGAAGCGCGGCTTCTTCAATATGGCATTTATCGCACAATGGGGATGTGTTAGGAAAAATTTTATGTAGTTTCACCTTACAGTAATGGAGTCTGTGGATGATTTTAAATTGAATAAGACAGTGTCTGGAGTTAGCAGAGCACTTATGTATATTCTCTAAAGCAGCCTTCCAGAGTTCATCACTTATCTCCGTTTCCAGTTCCTGTTCTAAGGCCCTGCCTGGACGGCGAGGATCTGAGTAATAACATATTGTAAAACTGAGAGATTAGATGCCCTCCCCACCACCCAATTTAAAGAGCTCGTCAAATTCAGTAGGTATTATATTCTCTAAAGTGTGCGTGTGTTTTTTAACATGCGCCCTGACCTGTAGGTATCTGAAATGATTGTGTTTATGGAGACCAAATTTGGCCTGAAGTTGAGAGACAGAGGCAAAATTACCCCCACCTACAGGTCACCAATAGTTCTGATGCCTAAATCTTTCCATTGTATGTAACCTGAATCTAAAGTGGAAGGGACAAATGAGGGATTCTTTGCTATTGGTAATAAGATGGACATAGACTCATTGCCAAATTGGGATTTTATTTGTTTCCAAGTACGTATAATACTGTGGATGATGCAGTTATTGTTATATGCTGAGGCGTCTATAGTTGTTGGTGACAAAATAAGAGCACCAATTTCATGAGGACTGCAGTCTTCCTTTTCCATTATG
>NW_015117200.1:10662-21566 GCF_001443285.1 Poecilia latipinna | reverse complement strand
TGTGGCGCCAAGCCGTTCAGCGATTCATAAAATAATAGCAGGATTTTAAAATCTTTTCTCTCAATGTAGTGAGCTTTAGAACTGGGTGATGTGCTCCAACTTCCTGGTTTTAGTCAGAACTCCAGCAGCAGCGTCTGGATCAGCTGCAGCTGCAGGATCGATTGGTTTTAGGCAGACCTGCGAGGAGACTAATGCAGTAATCAATGCAACATTTAGCGCAACAACTTATCACCCAGTAAAATTAAATTATAAATAGAGGGATTTCTCACTGATTTAATGGGAGTTTGAAAAATTAATTTGATCATGTTGCTGAATGTTTTTCTCCTGAAGCGGAGGCCAAAGCAGCGGCTGCCGATTGCTGCATTCAGGCCCTTACCTGCCGTCCTTCTGTGACGTTGATCAACAGGAGCGGGCGCAGCACTCGAGACCAGCGAACGCTGTAAAGGTTAGCAGCTTTCAGCGCTCCGTAGATGATCATGTCTATTAACGTGAGCTGGATGACACACAGAGGAACACATGCATTTATACAGAGACACATGACTGTAAGAGAAAGTTACAGTCGTATTCAATACATTTGAATTTCATACAATATGTTTTTTTCTTTGACGTAATATTCTAATTTTTAATGTCATTTTTTCCCATAAACTGTGCAGAAAATCTTCACATTTAACAGAAATAAACACTTTCAAACATCCGTCTGTGTGTGATTAACTTATATGACGTGATTCACCAAGTAATACATTTCCTAAAATTGATAGACTTTTCAATAATATCCTCATGAGCTAAATAATCTACAGATATTGTAGGTTTCATGCCGACTTCTAAATTAGTGTAGGAATCTTTTTATATACATTTAATCAGAATCAAAATATTCTATAATAAGTTCCACCATCTTAATTAATGGTCATGTGAATAGTTTTCAGTCCAGTTTATATGGAATAAATAAAATCTCATTAGAGGCCGACTTTTTAAGCCTTTGAGTTTAATGAAAATGATTTCCTGTCCTCTTATTTTGTAACCATAAGTTGGCTGATTAGATTGATTAAATCTAGAATAATGTGCTGAGGATGCGACTGAATTGAAGTAAAGTTCACTGATAGAGCTGAAACTAACGGTCATTTCAGTAATCCATTAATCAGGTAAAAATCGTCTCCTACAGATTTTTCATTCAATAATTTTTGTACTAAATGTATTAAAATATGCAAATAAATAATTCAATTCCTTTTTTTGTATAAGAAACTAAACATTGTACTGCCTAACATTGTAATAACACAACAAACAGATTAATCTGCAGCTAAAAAATACTTCTAGCATTAACATCTGGAAAAACCTATTAATATAGTGAAGGACAGATCTGTTAACCACTTTTTGGATTAACTGTTTAATAATTAAAGAGCAAAAGATGCTTAATAGGATATTTTCTTTACAAAATTTGAACCAAGTGAGGCTAAAACTGCCCTTTGAGGAATCTTGGGTAAAATGTATTTACAAAGTTGTTGTTTTTTCTTAAATGTAAAATGTAAACATTTTTTATCCAGTGTTGGTTTAATTATTGTTCTGCGTATGTTTTTCTTTCATCATGTGGCATTTTTCAGAGTCTGTACGCTCCAGTTAATCAATACTGAATTAGTTGATCATTTACAATTAATTGTTTCAGCTCTAAATGTCAGATCAAAACATCCTGAAATAAAGAACTTGTATTTTTTATGCCAACATCTGATCACCCTGCACAGGACAATGTTATCTGTAACCACAAAACCTGAAGGTTTAAACTGTGTCCCTGCTGAAACCTTTGGTCACCACTGGAACATTATGCTTTCAAAATAAACACATTGCATTATGCAAGAACTTTTAAACTGTCCCTGCTGTAAATTAAGTTGTTCAGCAGGAGTGCTTCATGCCGTTTTAGCGAGTAGTGAGGCTCAGAGCCACCAGGAAGCCTCTGCTGCTCCAAAGGCGCTGACTTGACAATATTTCTGGCTAAAGGCCGTTTCACAACAGCAGCCAGAACGTCTTCTCAGCACATTCAAGCCCTCCGAGTTCACAGACAGGAACTCTGCTCAGCACACTGCAACTATTTCACTCAAAAAACAAGGAAGAGTCCAAGAACCACCAGGATTCAATGTTTCCAGTTACTTGAACATGGTGTCATTTTGACAGCTTTCATCTGAGGAGCGTCTCTGAAGTTTCAAAACGCAACATCCAGACTTCCAATTTACTGCACTAAAGCAGATTTACTCGAGTGTTTTAAAGAGTCAGATGAAATCCTACCAAGAGGACGACGATGATGCAGATGTTCTTTGGGTCCTTCCAGAACTTTTCCCGGGGAATCACCTTGGCGTAGTGAACAAGCCGAATGGTGAAGACGAGCAGGCAGAGCAGCTCCACCAGCATGGTGGCCTGAAGGCAGCGCAGCACAACACAAACCCAGTGAAAACAACGTCTCACTTTTTTTAACCCGCCTTCCCTGCGGGTTAAACTCAAAATGTTAGCTTTGCAAAAATATTGTTAGAAAATTTCCAGGTGGTGGTGGTGGTTGTTGTTGTTTGAGACCAGATTATTTCATTTTATGAACTGTGTCTAAGGTTCGCACTGATTATGGGAAAAAATAAAAAAAAATTAAAAATCCTTCCAGTTTATTACCTAGATTGTATTTTGATATCTGTGGTTTGTAGTTGTTGCCGTTTTGCTGCCGTCTTGCCCAGATATCAATGAGACACGCCTGGTTAAATGAAGGTTACATTACACGCATCCAGAGCAGAACTTTTCAAAGGCAAACAAATGTCGAAAATGATTTATTGGGGTTTTATGTGAGAGCATGATACCACAAAGTAGTGGATATTTGTGAAAGTAAAAAGGTTTTAATTTTTCTATAAATCAAATAGAGATGCAACTAACGGTTATTTTAGTAATCGATTATTTGGATACAAAACGCGGCAAATTCTTCATTAATCCACCTAAACCTTTTTTTTTCTTTTTTACATAGTACTAGAAATACATTAAAATCAAAATAAATTATTTTTCTAAATGATAAAAAAAACATTTATTGTCTAAAATGCAACAGCAGCATTCCTTTAGCGTACGCTTGATCATTTGTAGCAAAGGATGCATCTGCAGCTAAAAAATACTTCAACATGAGAAAGTTCAGCCATTTCTGTTCAACATAATATTAATACAGTGTACAGCTGACCCGTTTTTTTTATTTTTTGGATTAACTGATTAATAATTGGACAGCAAAAGGTGCATAATAGAAGTTGTATATAAAAACTGGAAAGTAAATTGAACACTCAGCTGACTAGTTACAGGCTTCAGAATGAGTCTTTCTGAATACTAGACTGAGGTAAAACAGTAACTACTAATAAATCTCTGTATCCTAACAGGCTGAGATTTTAGTTTTTTTATTTGCTTCCCCAGTTAAAGTACAGGATTGCCCGTTTCTAATAAAACCATTGGAGTAAAGGTGTTTAAGAAATTAACAATCTTCTTCGTCATTTCAAAAACTATTGGACAAACTGCTTCCTGTTGATGCCTGAGGGAAATGTGACAGATCTGTGTTTATACGGTGTGGACTTTAGAGCTAATTAAGCTTTTTACAGAACTTGTTTTATGGGCGTTTCTTTTTTTAGTTCATAACTTCAACAAGGAAATCCCCCAACGTGAGGAGAACCATCTGCAACGCAACGTTTTACTCAGCATCCGTCAAATGCTCAACGTCGATGTTAAACAGTGAGACAATGTCTCAATCTGGCGCAAAGAAACTGAGCAAAATGGTTTTAAATCGTTCAAATCATTGTTTAAAATGGGTTTCAATTGAAATTCCATACTTCCCATGTATAGATATTTTTTTTTATATCATTATGGCTATTTGAGAACAAAACACTTGAGTTTTATCATCACTGTTTTTTTAATATACCACGAATTGTACTGGAGATTTCTTAGGATTAAGGAAAAGGAGGCATTTTCAGCTTTTTCTTTCGGAAAAAAACAGTTTAAAAACTGTGGGTCCAGTTTAGACCCAGAAAGGCTTAAAATAAACAACAAAAGACCTTCTTTGAATTTCCTGAATGGGTTTGAGGCTAAACTGACATGGATACAAACTAAAGTTTTGATTTTCCCAACCAAAGATTAACACCTTCTTGTGATACTCTAAATATAAATAACAGAATAAGAAATTGAAAGTCACGTTTTCCATCTCCAATTTTCACCTTTATATGCTTCTCCAGACTTTAAACATTATAGAAGCGATTGGGTCAAATAAAAGGAGCATGTAAAGGTATGACATAGACATCATGCTCTGTTAGCATTTTCTGTGCGTGTCCAGCAGAATCTGCCTTCGTACCCACGTGGGCAGAGAAACCAGAGCCGGTTCCTCAAAGATCGCCAGCGACAGATTGACCAGGATGAAGAAATACAGGAGAACCTTTAAGGCCCAGTGGTTGTAGAGGAGGTAGAGTCTGAAAGCACACAAAGCACAAAGACATTATAAACCTGTGATGAAGGAAGCACCACTAAATGTGAACTATAATGTTAACCTGGTGCAGTGCTCTTATTGCAACGACTGGAGTCAGGAGGAATCATGCAAACAAAATACAAAATATAAACAAAATCCCACAGTCTCCAAAAATCGTAAGATTTTTTAAAAGTTAAATGAGTCACAATTATCGTCTGTCAATATTGATAATTATTGATTCTTTTTTTTGCTTTAAATATCTGAAATACTGCAGATATCTACAGTTTCTTCTCAAGCTGTTGTACTCATTTTCTCCTTCCACTCCACGCCGTTGTTTTTTTTATTTTTAGGCAGGAATGAAACAAAGAGGCAAAACCTGAAACTGCTGCTGTGCAAGTTACTAGTTATGTTGTTGCTAGGTAACCAAAGAATGAGCTGTTGCTAGGGAAAAAGAGTGAGTGAGTGAGTAGAGGCCAACTGAGGTTGCGCAACTAAAGCCTTTCCTCTGCCTACATCTCCCAGAATGCTGTGCGGTTCTGAATCTGAGTTCAGTGAAATTATTGAACATTCTAATATGTTTTCTATTAATACTGATCACATGTATTGTGATATATATTATTGATTTATTGCCCAGACATATTGTAAGGATATTGCTTTCTAGAGGTGTGTGTGCTTCTCCTACTCTGTGTGACGTATAAAAGTCTGGACAAAGCCACAAGAGGTGAAACACAGTTTTGTAAACCAACAAAGCTAAGTGAACATTCTCCAATAAAGATGACTGCCTGGTTTCATTATTTCATACATGCTTTTATCCAAGATCAAGTGTTTGAGAACTTGATCTTGTTAAACATCCGATGGCCTCACCTGACAGCCTGAGGCGACGTATCGAAGTAGATGTTTCTGTTGTACTGGGCATCTGACACATAGATGGTAGCCAGGTCAAAATCCTGAAAATGCACAGAGCAGCTGTTAAAAAACAAAACTATTTTCTCACTTGTCTGCCTCAACCTCAAAAGACAGAAGCAGTTACTAAAAACACATGAAGACTGAGACTGTTCCAAATTCAATTTCCTGCTTGGCTCGAACCATCACCTGTAGATCCTGAGAGAGGAAGAACACTATATTAACCCCCCCCCGCCCCCCACAGCATCATGTACAATGCTGTCTGCATGAAACACTCCATACACTTCTGACCAATTACACAATACTTTGCATAGACCTGAACCTGGTGTGGACTTGATTTTCATCTCGTAACTACGTCAATGAGAGCAGACTGCGACTCTTTGGACATAAAACCCGAGCATATTCTCTGAGACCGTGCTGATTTCCTCCTCCTTCAACATCATTTATCCGGCATGTGAGGGCCAGACAATATGGCTGAAAAACATGTCATGATATAAGTGTTCCATATAAAGTCAATATCAATAATCACAGATTAGTTTTTTTGTTTTCAATATACAAAATACTTAAAAACTGGTGGTGTGATCTTTCTTTTGGCATATGGCATTGTTTTTTTGTTATTTTAAGCAGTTATGAGGCATGGCGGTGAAACCTTAAACTGTTGCCGTGCAAGTTACTCAACAGGTTGTTGCTAGGTAACTAAAGAATGAGTGAGTTGCTAGGTAACCAAAGAGTGAACGAGTCACTTGATGCCACCAACTTTGCTTGGCTGGTTGCGAGAGGTTCTCTCCGTCTACATCTCCCAGAATGCTGTGCAGTTCTGGATCAGAGTTCATGAATAGTTTAAATATTCTGTCAAACATATTATCCATTTATCCTGATCACATGTCTACTATCAGATGTATTGTTATTGATTTATTGTCCATACACGTAGATATAATCATACTCTGAATACGTCCCAACAATCTTGGCCTTACTTTTAAGAACTTTGTCTCCACCGCACACCTCACCACTGTCTTCCTGTCCTTGTATGCCACGCAGTGCCCTCAAGCATTTTTCTGCCAGCTTAACTTCCTCATACAGCACCACAGTTCCTCTCCACAAAAACGCAGCACTACTTATTCTGTACTTCTCCATCAGCACTGTCAAAGTAAGCATTAGATCTGTAGTTCACTCAACACTGCTACTAAACAGCCTCTCTCCATGATAAGATGATGTTTGTCATTTTTAAGCCCTCTGTTTGCATGTGGTACAGCTCTGCTAATGCATGTTGGTCCCCAAAACACACCCACATTCATCCCTTTACAATTAAGATAAAATGGACCTAGAATTAATATCGGGCGATATTAGTCATTTTATAATATATTGGCATTGTTCCGATAAAACTGGGCCGATATTAACAAATATTTATTTCCTTCCTGTTGCCATTTGTTTCTGGAGGGGGAGTGAACAAAGTTGGTCATGTGACAGTGATTGTGAGTAGTTTAACTGAAGCAAAGGAGTGATGAAGTCAGCAATATGGTTGTTATCCGCCCCCCCAAAATTTCAAAAGCAACAGCAACCTTAATATCGGCCCAAATTTATACATCGATGCATCCCTGGCTAGAATGGCCCAATCAAAGTCCACACTGTATTCCAACTGTGCCAAGATTTGAAAACTGACATTGACAGGCACATTTCCAACCAATCTGAATGAGCTTGAGCTACTGTCCAGTGAAGAGCAGACATTTTATTCAGACTATATATTGTACGAAATTAATATAGATATTTATAAGATCATGTTGCTTTTCATAATTTAATTTTTTTGGGGGTTTTCTTAAAGATTTTGTTGGCTTGAGTGGCCTTTATTTTAAAGTAGCTTGACAGGAAGGAGGGGGAAGACATGGGGTAAATGCCACCAGGCTGGGAATTGAGCCTGTGACCACCAGCATGAGGACTAAGGCCTCAATACATGGGTTGTGCTTTGCCCCTGTGTCACCCCAGCACCCCCTTTTTTTTTTTGTACATTTTATAATTTAATTTAAACTTTTAAGTGGCATTCTTGCAGACAGAAAAGTAAGCTTTTCGTTGTACAAGCAAACATGTTTCTGCTGTGCACATGACAGATAAAGGTTGAAATTAACTATTTTAGTATCTGGAAAGCTTTCAGAGACATACCTTTGAGGACAAATTAATCAAAAGATGCTCCAATAAGGATTTATCTCAGGGTAACTGAATCCAAATGCACACCGAGCTGCTCAGATTTATCTTTGTTAAACATTCTGAAAATAACGAGCAGTTCACGTCCCAGTTATCTCCTACTTTATGTTGTTGAAATCCAGCTGGTTTGTGGCTGTAATGAGACATAAAAAGGTTCAGGGTGTGTAAATATTTCTGGAACAACATCTTCCGATCTTCATCCTCCATCTGTAGTGAAACAGAAGAAGCTGCTCTCCACAACACAAAACGACAGATGTTCTCAAAAATCATCACAAAAATAGAAAATTACTTCAGTTATCTGCAGAGACACCTCACCGGCTAACTGAGAATTATACTGTGTGATGAAGTTATGAGGCTGGCAATTAAAGATGTTGTATTCAGGAATGCAAAGAAGGAAAACAATCTCACTTTAACACTTTCCGTAACCTGTAATATAAACAAAAAGGGAAAAGATGCACGATAATCCATCATGAAACATAATAGTTAAATGGATTACATTGGAATAAATACAAATTCACATTTAAAACTTTAATCATTTTCGAGAGAGGTTTCAACGCGACAAAGTTTAAAGGATTTATTACAATTATTTTTGATAAAAAACAATCAGCTGAAAGTTTCTGATCCCGACTCTTCATCAGCTGTTTCTCTGCTTTATGGAGCTGAAAGGACAAGAGTCCAGGAGTTTACTGCTGTGCTCTGGCATAAAAAGCTGCAGAAACACATGATGCAAGCACCGGAGGATCAGCTGTGCGTGGGTTTGCGTGCGTGTTCGTGTGTGTGTTTACGGTCTCACCTCTTGGGTTTTTGCAGGACTCCCTCCGTTCGGGATTCCTTTTCCTGCAGACGCGTCAGGAATGTTTTCTTTTTTCTCCGCTGGTTCCGACATATCCAAAAAACTTCCCACACAACTTTTCCTAAACTTCTCCTCGGATTCGGGAGACTTCAATAAAACTTTTTAAGCTTTATATGTCGAAGGATTTGCCTTGTTATTTCAGCTGAAAGACCAAAACTCATGAATGATCCTTCCTTTTGCTGACAGCGTGATTACAGCGCGTCCATGTCCCTTGAGAAACATCAGATGTTTTCCTTTCCGGCGCACATGAAAAGAATTAGAACATCCATCCCCATTTCAGCCTTCCTGAGATCTGCTCCAAGCTGCCAGTCCTGCTCTAATAAGCCGCTGATACATTCAAAGATCAACGGAAATCTGAATGACAAACAACGTATCTTAAATTTCAAGGTAAATTATTGATAAAAAAAGGAGGGAAACTAACGTATTTGTATTCGGTATGCAACACAAAACATTTATCTATTCATAAGTATTACACATTGTTTCATTCATCACTGTATGCAGTAAGTTTTTATGGTGAAATGTGTTTTACCCACATTTCATTGAGACCCTAAATGCAACACAAGGCATCATGTGATTCACAGCAGCAGGATAACGGAAACAGTTTTTAAAAATTCTGAAATTTACAGTAAACATTTGTAAATGTTTTTGCAACTTTGGTAAGCATTAAATAAACATGTTCTTGTTCTTATTCCCTTGACTGCTGAACTGACACTAATTTGGTAAACATCTGTGTTTGTTAACATTCATGATCATTTTGGAACATGAATGTCCCAAAATGATCTTCTGAACAAACTTTTCATCAGATTATTTTGATTTAATTATAGTTTTATTTTTCCCCTAAGGTCACTAAAGAGGAGAGCAAATTTGTATGTAGAAACTTGAATAGAGCCAAGATTTTATTTTGTATATTTTAAATTTGTTAAAATCTTTTGTTACATTCAAGTTTGAAATAAAACCTTACTTTGAAAAAACAAATACCTGTAGTTATCTTAAGGGATAACTACAAGCGTTGTCATTTGTAATAATGTACAAATGAGATTATCTTTTAAATTATCTTTGGTATTTCAGTCTAACAAACAGGCGCTGATGTTATCTTTGCTAAAGCCTCCAGGTTCAACATTTAGTTAACCTTTCACACCATCTGCTGAGCATATCCATCAATGCTGCCACATGTGGTCTTGAAGACCTTTCATGACATCAGCAATAAGTTTCTTTTTGATTGAACGAGGAGCTATTGATCCCATCTGAACACGAAAAATGTTGGGAAACATGGAATAATTCCCATATATAGATATGGTTTTAGGGATAAAAACTATGGGATATTGGTATATGACATTTTCACTGTTTCTCTAAATTTTTCTGAAACTATATTAGGGATAGATTAAAACATATAGTTCAATTTAAATGAGTTTTATAGAGCTGAGCTCCTGTTCCTCAGTCGTTGTTTCACAGCTCAGCTTCACCATGTCGCTATTTAGCTATAAAGACGCTATGAGTGCTGAAAATACATGCTGAAAATGTATGTTGTTTCTGAAGGAATCAGATGTGTATTTTCTATTTCACTTTTGGATCTTTTCTCTTTTATCCTTGGCTTTAGCCTGTGAACCAGGACGTCTCAGAAGTCACTGGAGTTCTCCCAGTTTGACCAGCAGACTGAAGCCCTGCCTGTGGCCAGTATTCCCAGTGTAAAATACATAAATTTGTTTTATTGTACACTTTTATTCTTTCACGTTTTGTGTATTTTTAGGAGAAATATCTCAATATGAAGTACTAATGTATTAAGACAGCTAATGTAATGAAATAAAAATAATTGTTAGAATTTATTTCCACTCTGATGTCCATAGCAAAGTTAACTTTTATGCTGTAATATTTTTGCCGGAAAATAGTTGGAAAAATATGTAGCTAATGTCTGACAATCTGATTTATCAAATTTATTGTTACAATAAAATGTCAAAAAATAAAAGGAAATCATGTTTTTCTTGTCATCTTGAAATGTTAAAAGCACATTAAATTATGGAGTCATGTCAATATATTTCTGAATAAAATGCTGTAAAAGTGTGTGTCTGTTCATCAGTGTCAATATAAAAACTATCAGAATAATTTCTATCACATAAAAACATTTTGCTCTTTATTCAGAAATCCCTCAAAACAACTAAATAATCATATTAAAAGTCAGAAACTCTGTTTAGTCATTTATTTGATTGCCAAACATATTAGTGTGTGTGAGAGAATGTGTCAAATATTAACTTAAAATACTTTGTAGAACGGCACTTTGTGAAGATCGGTCCATTCACTTGTATTAGCTTACGTCAAAGGATATGCAAGTGATAAGTGACTTTGTAAGGACTTAATAAAATGCATATCTATATGTTTATAGATTAAATTAGTTTAAACTTTAAACAAAGATAGTGATCTTTAATAGAAAACAGCAACAGCATAAAATAGAAAAATTATACAACTAAGACAAGCGACACACCAAATTATTGGAGACAATAATCACAC
>NW_015117200.1:6372-7904 GCF_001443285.1 Poecilia latipinna | reverse complement strand
CTCTTTATTCAGAAATCCCCCAAAACAACTAAATAATCATATTAAAAGTCAGAAACTCTGTTTAGTCATTTATTTGATAACTAAATATATAACCGTGTGAGAGAATGTGCCAAATATTAACTTAAAATACTTTGTAGAACGGCACTTTGTGAAGATCGGTCCATTCACTTGTATTAGCTTACGTCAAAGGATATGCAAGTGATAAGTGACTTTGTAAGGACTTAATAAAATGTATATCTATATGTTTATAGATTAAATTAGTTTAAACTTTAAACAAAGATAGTGATCTTTAATAGAAAACAGCAACAGCATAAAATAGAAAAATTATACAACTAAGACAAGCGACACACCAAATTATTGGAGACAATAATCACACATACAATCAATGAAGGAAAATATGTTTATATTGTATATTGCATTTTCTAAGTAAAAGGGCATGCCAATTTATTTGAAAAGCTTTTATATAGACTGGTTAATATAATTTGAAACAAACATCAGTTTCAGTCTAGTTTTGCCGTAAAGACAAACCTATCAAAGATATTTTTAATACTGTAAATTTCAGATCGCAAAACAATTAATGAAAATCTGCAAATAGTACACAACAGCACATCTTATTTTGGATTAAAAATGTATTAAAGTAAATCTCATTCACCCCACTCATTCTCTCTACACACAATAATACAAATCAATCCTGCAAGTTCATATTTTACATCTCCAAGTATGCAAATGTCAAGATCCAAATGATCACATTTAAACAAACTCAAAAATTAAACAATTTTCCCACTTTATAGACATGAAGCCCTCCAGTTTTCAACTGTCTTTTATATGAACCTCTACATAGGACACCTATGGAAAATAGTTCTACGGCTTTTCACCAGTGTAACGCCTCATGTGCTGAGTTAAATTCCCTTTTTGACTAAAACTTTTTCCGCAGGTCACACATGTAAACGGCTTTTCACCAGTATGAATCATCATGTGCCGAGTTAATCTAAGTTTGTGACTAAAACTTTTTCCACAGGTCACACCTGAAAACGGCTTTTCACCTGTGTGACGCCTCATGTGCTGAGTTAAACTTCGTTTGTGACCAAAACTTTTTCCACAGGTCACACATAAAAATGGCTTTTCACCAGTGTGAATCATCATGTGCTGAGTTAAACTTTGTTTGTAACTAAAACTTTTTCCACAGTTCCCACATAAAAACGGCTTTTCACCTGTGTGAATCATCATGTGCCTAGTTAACTCCCTTTTTTGAATAAAACTTTTTCCGCAGTTCCTACATGAAAACGGCTTTTCACCTGTGTGAATCATCATGTGCCGAGTTAAACTAAGTTTCTGAATAAAACTTTTTCCACAGATCACACATGAAAACTGCTTTTCACCTGTGTGAATCATCATGTGCCGAGTTAAACTAAGTTTCTGAATAAAACTTTTTCCACAGATCACACATGAAAACTGCTTTTCACCTGTGTGAATCATCATGTGCCGAGTTAAACTAAGTTTCTGAATAAAACTTTTTCCACAGATCACACATG
>NW_015117200.1:0-1380 GCF_001443285.1 Poecilia latipinna | reverse complement strand
GAAAAATAGATAAAAGAAAATGGGTAAATAAAAAAGGGATATATGAGAAATTGATTAATGAAACTGGGAAATAGAAAATCGGGTTAATGGAAAAAGGAAATGGAAAATGGATAAATTAAAAGATAGATTAATGAAAAATGGGTAAATAGATAAAGAGATTAATGAAAAATGGGTAAAGGAAAAATAGATAAAAGAAAATGGGTAAATAAAAAAGGGATATATGAGAAATTGATTAATGAAAGTGGGAAATAGAAAATCGGGTTAATGGAAAAAGGAAATGGAAAAACAGTTAAATTAAAAAATAGATTAATGAAAAATGGGTAAATAGATAAAGAGATTAATGAAAAATGGGTAAAGGAAAAATAGATAAAAGAAAATGGGTAAATAAAAAAGGGATATATGAGAAATTGATTAATGAAAGTGAGAAATAGAAAATCAGGTTAATGGAAAAAGGAAATGGAAAAACAGTTAAATTAAAAAATAGATTAATGAAAAATGGGTAAATAGATAAAGGGATAAATGAAAAATGGACAAATGAAAAATAGATTAATGAAAAATGGGTAAATGGATAAAGGGATAAATGACAAATAGATAAATGAAAAAGAGAAATTGGGAAATTGATAATATGAAAAATAAATAAATTAAAAATTGGTTTAATGAAAAAGCTAAATTATTTAACACATTTTTCATTTATTTCACTCATTTTCTTCATTTATTGATTTATTTTACTCATTTTTTTATTTATTTCACCCATTTATTTATTTATTTATTTAATTTTGGCTGAAATGGCTCTCCATATTCAGGAGGATTTTAGAAATACGGAGTTGTGTCTGCCTCGTTATTTTAACCTGTTGTATTCTGTTTACAGGAAAAATCTGCGTCTGTTACACCGACACCAGCCCTATTGCGTGTAACACTTGCTTTACTAGCTTTGCGCTGAATTGTTCATATTTCTCCTGTTTACGAAAGTAAGTCTCAGCAGTTAAAGGAGGAGAGCCCCAAGAAAGGTAACTGGTTTCATTTTCTCTCTACATAAATAAGCCATTCTCACAGCGTAGTTGTGATGTTTGCGTTCTTTTATCTGATATAAAAAACATTTATACAGGAGGGGAACATTTACTAAAATGATCCTCATGCAGAAAGCTTCATACATTCAAACCTTAACCTGAAATCAAACGCTGGTGTTTCCTACCTATTCGGTATAAGATTATCTTGGGCTTCCGGGAGAAATCCAGCAGTCTGCGTTGATCATCCGTCTCTTCCTCTTGATGATTTCTTAAAACTCTGTGAATGTTTCTTCAGCAGCAGTCAAATGCTTGTTGATAAACTCGTTTAGACAAACTCTCGAAAATTCAACAAAGCAAACCATGCGCCATCTTC
>NW_015117199.1:13355-21566 GCF_001443285.1 Poecilia latipinna | reverse complement strand
AATGGACTTTCATGGTGTTCACTAGCTAACGTTACCGTAGCATTAGAGCAGAGGCAGCTTGTTCTCATACGGTCGATCCCGACAGCAGCCATTTTGTATGTATTTCTTTTGCACATTGGAGAAGAGTGTCCATATATTTTCTTTTTGCGGGTCTGGAAGCCGTGGTTCATCCATGATTTACGCTGCGCTTGACTACCAAGATGGCGCGGATCACTTCCTGCTCGGACAAGTGGGAATAAAAAGCTCAGCTGCTCTTAAATCCTTTTTCAGCCGGTTGAGATTATCAGCGTCAGGTTTTGGTTTGATAAGTGTCACAGTGGATCTCTGTCTGTCTCTCTCTCTCTCTTTCTCTCTCTGTCTGTTTCTCCCCCCTCCCCCCGGTTTGAACAAAGATCACGCTCCACTTCCTCCCTGTTACCTTTTGACCCCTGGAGGCGCTGCGCTCCAGTGGGATGACGTCTGCCTGAACCAACCGGGCAGCAGAGCAGCTCCTGACTGTTTGACTCTCTGGCTCCCAGTGACTCTGCTGCAGTGACTCACTCTGCGGGGCCTCTGGAGGCGGTGATGGAGGCCAGGGGCCGACATGCCACTAACATGAGTTTGTGAGCAGGTGGCTCCGGGTTTGCAGCTGAGCTAACAACCAGGCTGTACTCATGTGGTTCTGGTTTCATGTCCTCCTCTGCCTTGTGACTGATGAGACTAATCAGGTGGATGTAAACACTTCCCCGGGATCGGAGCGCTGTGATGGATTTGGCACCGGTTCCCATTCGGCTGTGGAAGTTTCAGGAAGTAGATGATTTAAAAACTTTTCAGGGCGTCAATAGATTTTCAGCCTTGGCTTTCGAAGCGCTGAATCTGGAATCGTTTTCTGATGAAAATGTGTCAGAAAATGTTTTTTTTCAATCTTCCCTTTTTCCTGAGGCGAGAAAGTGGAAAGTGTCCATTTGAACCTGAAGCACAAAATTAATCGGCTCATCTTTAATTGATTGATTGGTTTGGATCTTATTTGTTTATTGATTGGTTTCTATTGGGTTTTATTTGGCCTTCAGGATGAAGAGCATCATCTTCCTCCTCTCCTGCTCCCTGTAACGCTGCGGTCAGGTTCAGGCTTCTGACTGAGCGGGGTGTGAATACTTTCTGGCTGACTTGCTGCTCTGCCGCACATATCAGCTGTCTGTGCAAACCACAAATTTACATACGGCAGGCAGGGTGATGAAAAGAAAAACCGAGTGAACCCCAAGTGGTGACGAAAGGAACTGCAGCTGGAGATCCACAGAAAGAATCTAAAAATCATGTTTGATTATCAAAATTATGACTTTGAATCTCATAATTTAGTTTTAATCTCATAATCTGGATTACCCCAAATTGCTTCTCTCTCTCTCTCTGCTGCAGTGAGAAACAATCCTAACATGAGAACTTCATCCTGATTTGTTTTGTTTTTATGTATTTATATTAACAGTGGAAGCAGAAACTGTTTCTGGTTTGTTGTGAAGTGAAATGAAAGCAGCAGCAAAATGTTTCAGAGGAAGAGGTTAGGAAACCGCTCTGCATCATCATCACCACCATCATCATCATCATCATCATCATCATCATCATCATCATCTCAGAGGAGTTAAACCTTCACTTCACAGAAAGACAAAACCTCATTTCCTGCTTCTTCCTCATTTCACGTCGTCTTACAAACCGCAGTAGATTCTTCAGAAACCTGAGAAGGTTTCATCTCAACTGGATCTGGAGAAACGAAACGAAAAGAGTCAAATCCAGAGTCAAATCCAGAGTCAAATCCAGAGTCAAATCCAGAATGTGATGTTTAGTTTCTGACTTTAGGTTTTTGTGTTTCTGCAGGTCAGTGCCAGACGTCAGAGTTCTTCAGCTCAGACCTGGGGGTTTGTGTTCCCTGCACTTCCTGCAAGCAGTACCCCAAAACCCCGTCCTGCAACACATGTGAGCGTCTGCGCCTGCGTTTGCATCTGCTGAATATTCTAGAATACTGTAGAATATTTAACTTCTGCTCATAAAAATCACTTAAGGCTCCTTTAATCACAACATTTTAGATATTAAAACAATATTTTTCACTGTTTTTGTTTTTATGGAACCCCATTTCTGCCATAAAAGAAAAAATAAAAGCTGTGCTGAATGTCAACATTATAACTGTGAAGCTCAAAAATATGATCTTAAATCTCAAAATTAACTTTGTATCCTAAAATTTTGACTTTTAATCTAATAATTTTGAGCTTGTATCTAAAAATTACATTTTAACCTCAGAATTATGACTGAATGTTAAGATTATAACTTTATATCTGCAAATTATGACTTTTGATCTCATAATTATGAGATTGAAAGTTGATATTATGGCTTCCTGTTGGGCTTTTATTTTTCTTTCATGGCAGTAAGGGCCTTCCGTAGGAAGTGTTTATATGTATAGAAGAGACCAGGTGAGAGCCGCTGCTCTTCCTCCTCTTCCTCGGCGTCACCTCTCCGTCTCGCTGCAGGTAAGCCTCTGGAGGAGACGCCACACGTCTGGAAGCTGGCCGCCATCACCAGCTTCTCGGTCCTCGGCGTGGTTCTGATCGGCGCCGCTCTGATCATCGGAGTCATGATGCATCGACGCAAATCACACAAACGACCTCTGAGAGGTAGAACCCGATTTTAAAAACTTTTCTCCTCCAGCTTGATGTGGGAAACTTTGAATCTCAGAAATATGAAACTGAATCTCAACGTTTTTTCACTCATGATCTCTGTGAGGTAAAACTGGGTTTTTAAAACATTTCTTCTCCATCTTGACGTGAATCTGAGACGACAGAGCCGTGACCTTTGACCTTGAAACGTTTTTAAATGAACATGAACAGGGTGTGAAAACTTCCTGCAGTTATCGGTTATAATATTGCGATGATTTGAGCTCAGAGTTTATTTTCTGATTTCTACAGAACCCATCGAAGAGACGGCGGGGCCACTTTACCAAGCTTAAACAGCCGAATAGGTATTATTATTATTATTATTATTATTATTACTGTTTGCACCGTTTTACACTGTAATCTCTTTACACTGATGCTACGGACAGTTCAGTGGTTTGTGACTCAGAACTTTAATCTTAATCTGACTCCAGGATGAATTTTAACATCTACTGCAGAGCAAATCTGTTTTACACAAATATCATGTAAAATAATCTGTTTTATATTCTGTCATAAAATAAATGTCACTTTACGCCTGAACTGTTTGGCGCAAAGGGCTGAGACGATAAACTAATGATCATGTGTCTGTTTGAACCTGTTTTTAAGATGTTTTTTAATCGGCGGGTTCTCTTGCGCAGCCTCATCCCACTCTGGAATCAGATGTGACCGAACCACGGAGCCTGAGGAACCTCTGGACGACGAGCCGCATCCCGAACCTCGGGGCTGCGGCTCCGGCTGCAGACGGACCGATCTTTATTTATTGGACTGTTGGTGAGGAGATGAGCTCAGTTCTGAACGGGTCCGGCAGACAGCAGGCGACCCGCTGAGCCTCTGCTCACCTTGTAGGAATAGTAACAACGTTATACGCACTAGTTTGGTATCCTGTCCAGGAAATGTCTGTCTTTATTTTGCATTAACTGAGACTCCAACCTGGAGGCCCTTGGTGGGTTTCCAGACGTTTGATTCCGTTAAGACTTCGACTCGTGTTCTGGTGTGAACTCCGGTGACGTGGCAATGCGATGCGATGCGATGCGATACGGCCTCTAACTGCACACGTGAAGAAGACATACTGTTCGGCACATTAAGGCCATTTGAATGTAGCGAGCTTTAGGAGAAACGTCCCCAGTACGCACCGGCTGGACTGTCCTCATGCACTCTGGGCCAGGCTTGCAAAGGGCTGACAGGCAGTAGCCCAGAGCGCCACGTTTAGGGGGCACCCCCCAAAAAGTTTTTTTTTTTTTACCTCATATTAAACGCAGGCGCTCATTTTGCATGTGGAGTTTTTTAAATATTGTTTTTTTTTTAATAGTTTGAGCAACACTCAAATATTAAGATGATGAAGTTGCATCTTTTTGGACCAACATGGCGCCCCCTGCCAGATGTTTTTACCCAACCAACCAGCAGTTTGTACCTGCTAATTTGTCAGTGTTTGTTAGAGTCCCCCAGTGGCATTTAAAGGGCCGGTGTTAAAAATATCCTGCTGTATCTTTCCATCATGTTACGTTTTCCCACGGAATGTTGCTTCAATTCTTTCTTGCATGTTTGTGAAATCCTTCAATCACCATGGCAACCATTCAGCTGTTAAAACACCTGGGTGGACCTAGCCCCGCCTCCTCCCACTCGGCTCCTTCAGACTAGCCAGCAGCAATTAGCAAACACGTCTTATAGGAGCTGCTGCTCAGAGCAACCCTGGTAAAAATGTTGTTAAAGGGGAGCCATGTTGGGATGACTTCCTGGAGGCGGAGCTTCAGAAAGAGCAGGAGCTTCTTAAAGAGACAGAGGCCCAATTTCAAGGCGTTAAATCAGGAAGTCCAATTTCTTTTAATACCATTTTTATACCAACAGGAGTTAGTTATTTACTTACTAACTTGATGATGCTACGAAATAGCATTATGTGGCAAGGAAATGCATAACCCTCCTTTAAATTCCTTTTAAGACATTCACAGAAACTTTCATTAAGAGAGAAATAAATAAAATTACATCCAAACTAATTATACTATTTTTGAGTTATTTTCATGGAGCAAAATAATCCCTGACATTCCTTAGGGGGCGCTGTATTTTGTAATTTACACCTGTAACAGATTTGTTATTTTTATTATTTTAATTTTTGGGGGGTTTGGGCTCCAAACCGGTCTCCAGCCCAGGGGCCCCTATTCCTCTAAATCCGGCCCTGTTTTCACTGTTACTGCATCTCCAGAGACCAACAGACTGTTTGTTAATGACTTTTTGGCTCGTTCCAGCGCTGTTGTTCTGTTTTTACTGTTCCTGACTGTCAGAAGAGGCTGCTCACATCCGCGTCTCGGCGCTTGCAGGACAGGATGCGTGAAACACTAGACACTCACTCCAAACTGCTAACATGTGGGAATGCTGCGAGGAATGCGCTGCGGAGCGGGAAATAACCTACAGTGTTTTAGTTGGAGCTCCTCCTCGCGACCTGGACGCTCTTCCCACATGTTTCTGTGACTTTACGGCTAAAAGCAGCAAAATAAACGTGTCAGAATGGATTTATTCACTTCTATACTAGATTTTCTATCGGATTGTAACAGACGTGGTTTTTAAGAACTGTTGAGCTAATTTCAAGGTAGTTTTTAACTGCATTGAGGAATCACTTCACAAATAGTTTTTTTATTTTTTTTTAGAAGATGTGTATATTATTTATTTTTATAAGCGTCTCGCAGCGCAGCAACACACCGACTGTGAGGAGAGAAGTGCATTTCAAAGGGACTCCAGTGAAGGTTTTTAGTGAAATGCTGCAGAGCGATAACTAACACTTTGCTTTTCTTCTCCTGCTCCGTTTCTTCCTTACATGCACTGGCTTCTCTTACTTCAATCCTTTGTGTAGCAAATATATTTTCACAATAAAACTGACAACTCTGTGGATGTTTGTTGTGTTTTCATTCAGAAATATTTAAAGTTTTGTGCTGTTTGCTTGGATTTTTGGACTGTTGGAGGAAACGGCATGAGGCACAAACCTCAGGCAGGGATTCGAACCCAGAACCTTCCTGCTGTGCAGAATGACGTTTCATTTGTTCATATTTAATATTTTAGCATAAATTCAGTTTCTGTGAATATGGGTGGTTCTAGATGGGGCCCAGCAGGGGGCCAGAGCCCCTCTGCTACAGAGATAATACTAGATTCATTTCTTATGACACATTCTGGCAAAGAAACTGTTGCTGATTGGTTCCTTGGACTAATTATTTTTTTTATCCTCTATGTTTTACTTTAACAATAAAATAAAAATTAAGCTTCATTTTGAGATCTGGAGCCACAAGAGGCTCTTTGTCTCACGTCATTTATTAAACAATCATAAATACGAGAAAAACTTGAATAATTATAATCATAGTATGATAGAAACTTTATTCATCCCTTTGGGATTTACCCTCAGGGAATTTGTAGTTCAGTCTCCCACAGAGCACCAATACATCAAATTCTTAAACAATTTTTATTTTTTAACATTTAGCCTGATTCTATAGTTCCTCTATTTCTATTGTACTCCTGTTGGCCAGTGAGGAGCTGAAGAGTTGATGAGGTTGAAGCACTGATCATTCAGTAAATGTTGCTTTTATTAGATATTATTTCATGTTTCTCCCACTGAAGAAACATTAAATGAGGTCCGAACAACATTTTCATCAGAATTTACAACCTGCATATAGTATAATAATAATAATAGACAGTCATAATGTCCCAACCCAACGCCCAGTCCGGACCGGACTTCCTGTCCCCAGGACACATTTATATAAACAGGAAGTCGCATCATGAACCAAAGAGTCTGAGTGTCTGTTTCCAACGGCAACAGGTTTCTGAGGTATTCCATACATGAGGTCAGAGGTCATCAGTCACATATAAAGGCAACAAATATAAAAAACTGAATTAAAACAGTTTAAGAACATTTTTGGTTGAGATCAAGTCAAAAAATGTTTAAAACATGTAGAAAAAACAAGAAAACAAAGAAGAGCTGAAACTTTCCCCAATCTTATCATTTAAAGTTAAAATAAAAGGAGCTCATGCTGGGAAAGGGTTAACCCTAACCCTAAACAAGTTTATGCTCCCATAATGCATCAGGATTCAGCTAAAAAACACGTCTGAAATGGCACGAGTGACGAAATAAATCATTCAGGTTTTCACCGATACCTTTACATCTCTGGAAAAGACGACATAAAAAGCCTAAAGTGAAACTAAAGTTTAGAATAAAGGAGAAAATGGATCAATTCTCCTGATCCTCTTTAAAATAAACGTCTGACTTTCTGTTTCCCTGGGGAATAATTATGACGTAACACAGAGACGACGTATGGATGAGGAGCCATGTTTCTTCTGGCTCTGTGCAGGAAGAGAACTGCAGCTAAAAATGGCAACTCAGTCTCCATGGCAACCATTAGTCGATGTATACCTGCTGCCAGTATCAATACGAGAAGTTTATTACAGATTATCACATTTCCTAAGGATTTTTATGCATCTTCACCAGAGATCAGGTTGATCCTTCAGAGGCCGCCATCCTCATCCTCATCTTCATCCTCTGACTGATGTTTTAAAGGCTACATGATGTTTATACAGCAGTCAGAAACCTTTCTAGTAAAATACAGACATAATACATCCATTTAGGCAGAAAGTACGACGGCGAATCAGAGACACTGCAGATGGAAGAAAGGAGCAATTTCACACCAAAAAGTCAAACATTTTCAACTTAATCTAAGGAAAAACATGAACATTTCTCAGTTTTCTCTAAATTTGTGATTTTTTTTTCTTGCAAATTTCTGATAAGTTTTCTCATCGTTTTTCACTCTGCAGCGACCCTGATCCGCCGTTTTAAAACGGTTATTGATCTCAGCAGAACTGGTTGACATTCTGGCTCCGGATCTCATCCAAACCCAGGAGGTTTAGTGGCTCTGAATGTCGTTTCTAACAGATAAACAGAGTTTATAGTTTTATTTTGGTCCATCAGGATATGAAAACGCTGCTGAGTCAGTCCCACTGATCTGGATTCACGCTGAATAAAGACAGAGTTCTGTTACCTGCTAACCGGACCTTCCAGAACCAGAACATCTCTGAACACCAGGGAGCTCTTTCTGAGGAAATACTGCTTTACAATTACTGATAATAGGATAAGAATCATGAACACCTCATGCAGCGGGTCGGCCCGTTGCGGCGATGCGTCACAGCGTCCGCCATGTTGGATGTGGAAACCTGCCGTACACAATGAAATGGACCGAACTTTCCAAAGAATCACTCCCAAAAAAATTAAAAAAGTTTTAAAAGTTGACAATTCTCAACTTTTGAAACTCAGAATTTTCCTTATTTTTTGTAGAAAATTTCCAAGACTTATCTAAATTTTTTAGTTCTTTTCTCAAATTTTCGACTTTTGAAAGTCAGAAATTTTAAAGTTTTTTTATAGAAAATTATAGAAATTAATCCAAAAAATTTCAGAAGTTCTTTTCCCTCCACAAATGTTCTTGAATTCTGTTCTAGAAAATTTCTGAGTTATTTTTCTGAAATTAAGATTAATCTCAAAATTTCTCAGTGTTTTCAATCAAATCAAATCAAA
>NW_015117199.1:0-7248 GCF_001443285.1 Poecilia latipinna | reverse complement strand
ACCCCGGTCTCAGACCTCAGAAACGTTTTGGCAGAAATGTACTTTTTTTTGTATCATAAATACGTTTCCAATGATTCTATTCTTACCTGTGAACGGTCATATCACTAGATCTGGTCTGTAATGCAAATCGTCAGCCATCTTGTTCTACCGCTCCATGTGCCACATCCAAGATGGCGGCGGTGAGGTATGATGTATTTATGTCTGTAGTAATCCTCATCCTGACATCATGTGTTGCAGCATGACGTCACAGGAAGGCCTCCAGGTCCAGGAAAGCGCCGGCGCTGCTCGGCTGCGCGGCGCTCTGGTGCAGCTTCTGATGGTGCCTCAGGTTGGAGTTGCTGGAAAAGGTTTTCCCGCAGCGCTGGCAGCCGAACGGCTTCTCCTTGGTGTGGATGCGGCGATGGCAGACGAGCTGCGTGGAGACGCGGAACGCCTTGCCGCAGGTCAGGCACTGGTATCGCCGGGGCTCGGTGTGAATGCGGCGGTGGTTCTTCAGCGCCATCAGGTTGGAGAACTCCTTGCGGCAGACGGAGCAGGAGAAGCGGCCCGTCTTGTGGCTGTTCTTGTGGTTGAGTAGCGATCCGGCGTGGCGGTAGGCGCGGCCGCAGTGCTCGCACACGTGGCTCTTGTCCTCGCTCTGAGGGTCTCTGTGGGTAACGCTGCCCTCTACGGCGCGGCGCTCTGACCCGGCGGCGGCCGGCTTCCGGGCGTGAGCCGCCATGTGGCTCTGCAGGTGAGCCGCCAGGCAGAAGGTTTTGCCGCATTCGGAGCAGCATTGGCGGCGGATCTGGGCGTGCAGCTGCAGGCTGATGGCGTTGGGAAACGTCTGCAGGCAGAAGCTGCACTGGTGCAGCGCTGCAGCATGGGACTTCTTGTGGTTGAGCAGCGATCCGGCGTGGCGGTACGAGCGCCCACACAGGTCACACCTGCACCACAAACAGTAGCACTGGAACAAACAGAAAATCTCCAATCTCCAATTTTAATCCATTTTATTTAGAGCTGCTGTGTGTAACTTTTATAAGAAATATATTTTTTTACATATTAGTTGAAATTGTCACCTTGTGTCTGTAAAGCTCTCAGATCTGGGTGGTAACTAGTTGAACTAATGTACTTTCAGGAGTATTACTAAGCTGTACTTTTTACTTTTTCCTGATTAATTTTATTATGAAGTATTTATTCTCTTACTTGAGTAAAATTTCTAGATTTTCTACCCACTGAATGAAAACATGTTTTAACCACCAGACTCAAACACACAGCTGCAGTTTCTGTTAAAGTTTCATCAGTTTTTAATTGAAAAACTGATTTGGAAAATTTTTCTTTTGCCTATTTTGTTATTTTTTGTTACGTTTATAAATTATTATCATTTTTGTCCTTAAAATTAAAAAAATTCCACTTAACTTTATATTTTAATCCATAAGATTCAGTCATTTTAAATATTAAATGATTGATAATTTGATCAGTTCCTCAGAACTTGAGTAACTTTTTACCAAATACTTTTTTACTGTTAAGTAAAAACATGTTAAAGTTATTTTATTCATAGTTAATAAAATAACTAATAACTAATAACTAATGTCAGGTTTTGGTGCTTTAGATACTTTCATTTCTACGGTTTTCACAGTTTTTATGTTTGTGTTGAAAAATGGATAAATATCTCATAAACTCACCTGAAGCATTTCTGTTCTGTCTCTTCCTGGACTCCAGGGGGCGCTGTGACCTCCTGACCCCTGAGGCATCGCTGCCTCTTCAGCCCGGTCTGACCCTGGAAGTTCGGCGCCGGTCCGTGGAGCCGCTGGTGGTTCTGCAGGACGCTGGCGCGACGGAAGGCCTTTCCGCACGCCGTGCACTCGTACTTCCTGTTCCTGTGGATGCGGGCGTGGCCGCGCAGCGCCGCGCGGTTGGTGAAGCGCTTGGCGCAGATGGTGCAGCTGAACTCGCCCGTCTGATGCGTCCTCTTGTGGTTGAGCAGCGAGCCGGCGTGCCGGTAGCTGCGGGAGCAAAGGTCGCACCTGAACGGCCGCTCCTCTTCCTCGCAGGACGGCGCCGCCTGCTGGTCGAAGGACTTCCTGCACCTGAGGCCTGTCCGGCCTGCAGCAGCGTTCGGTCTGAGCGCAGCGCAGACATGCGCCTGCAGCTGCGCCGGGCCCCTGAAGCCTCTGCCGCAGCGCTGGCACAGGAGCCTCTTGGCCAGGTGAATCCTCAGGTGGTTGCTCAAGGCCAGCTGGTTGCAGTAAACGTTGCTGCAGACGGAGCAGGAAAACTCGCCCGTCTGATGGGACTTCCTGTGGTTGGCCAGGCTCCCGGCGTGGCGGTACGTCCGGCCACATTGGTCGCAGGAGAACGGCCGCTTCTCGCCGTCCGGTGCTGCCGCCTGCCGCCATCTTCCCTCCGGCCGGACACCCTGGACCGGATCGCTCAGATCCTGGGTTCTGGCTCGGTTCTGTTTGTGTTTTCTCAGGTGGTTCAGCAGCTGCTTCTGGAGCTTGAAGGCTTTTCCACATTCTTGACAGGCAAACCTGTAAAAAAACCACAAAACATCACAGCTCATCACCACAAATCTCAACCTTACATTACAAAAACATTGAAAAGTTCATTATTTAAAGGGGCAGTGTCATTAAAATAGACTTTATGTTTCCATCATGCTGTAATGTTAGTGATTCTTTCATGCATGTCTGAGAAATCCTTTAATCTCCATGGTAACCATACAGCTGCAAAACGCCTGGTGTACCTAGTCCCGCCTCCGAGGCGCAGCTCCTCCCCCACTCAGCTCCGCTAGACTAGCCAGCAGCAATTAGCAAACAGCTGCTCAGCTCCTTATAGGAGCTGCTGCTCCTATACCCTTTAACGTCAAAACGTTAAAGGGTTAATAGAGGAGCCATGTTGGGACGACTTCCTGGAGGCGGAGCTTCAGAGAGAGCAGGAGCTTCTTAAAGAGACAGAGGCCCAAATTCAAGGCGTTCAATCAGGAAGTTAAATTTCTTTTAAGTCACATTGATATATGTATCATTTTCATAACAACTGACGTTAGCATAATTTATTGATTCTGCTATAAAACAGAACTACGTGGCTGGAAAAAACATAATACTGCCTCTTTAAGAAATTCAGTTTAAAAGGTGAAACTTATTTGTTTCATAAAACCAGAGGTGGGAACGGTTCTGCTAATGTGCTAATAGCAGCACATGAGCGCATTGCAAGAACAAAAATGTTTAGGCAGCTCTGAATGGTTGAAATATATGTTTTTTAAAATATTTGTTAAAAATTATCATTATGTTGTGACAGTATAATACAAAATTGATCATTTGTTAAAGAAATGTATATATATCAGTCAGTCAGAAGCAGCCAATCAGAGCCAGGAGGAGGGTCTAAGCTCTGTCAATCACTCCAATCCCTACCCCTAGCTCTTTGCTACACTACAGCTGGTTCACTGCAACATAGCATGCAACACAGCTACAAATGCTAGGGCTAGTTAGCATGGCCACACATGACGGCAGATAAACAATTTTGTTGTTTTCCCATCTTTACACATTTATCATGTGTGATTGACAGCACTAAGACCCGCCTCCTGGCTCTGATTGGTAGTTTTTGTAGATTGAATTAGCAGCTCAGTGAGATCGATCTTTTCACAGATTATCTGTTTCTGATTATCTGACTATTTTAACAAATATGGAAAAAATATATTTTATAAAAATTACGTCCTGCAGCTTGAAATGAAAAATCTATAGCATGCATCACTTTCTTATCTGATTGACTGTCAGAATAATCGATCGATGAATCAATACGTTGCAGATGCACCGACCTCTTGAGGTCAAAGTGTGACCTCTGGTGGTTCTTCAGCGCCAGCAGGTTGTAGAAGCGTTTCTGGCAGACAGAGCACCTGAACACGCCCGTTTTATGGGACTTCTTGTGGTTGAGCAGTGAGCCGGCATGGCGGTATGACCGCCCACACTGATCACACCGATGCTGGCGCTCCACGCCGCCGCCGCCGCCGCCGCCGCCAGGCCTCAGCTCCTCCTCCTCGGTGACCTTAACTTCCTGCTCGGCTGCGCAGTCGTGGCTGCTGAGGTGGCTGTAGCTGATGCAGGAGACACCGCAGCTACTGCAGATCATCATCTCCCCTGACTCTGGTTGTGGGGGGTTGGCGCCCTGCGGAGCGCCGTCGGACCGGGTGTGGCCCCTCAGGTGGCTCCTGAGGGCCACCATGCTGCTGTAGCTGATCCCGCACACTGAGCACTGATAGTCATCATCCTCGTCGGGATCCTCGACTTCTCCGGCGCTGTTCCCATGGCAACCCTGCTCAAAGTAGTTGAACTCTGTTGTTTCCGGGCTTTGGGCTTCCCTGGGGTCGAAGGTTAAGCTGCAGGGCCGGTCAGCAGGTGTGAGTTGGTGCAGCTGGATGCAGCTGTGGGATTTGACCCCGGCTACGTCTGCAAATGTTTCGCCGCAGTCCGCGCACATGTGCGTCGCCATGGCAACCTGGGAGCAGAGACCCTGAGTGGAGAACGTTTCGCTGCCGGTGTGGTCGGCGGCCATGTTTTCCTGATCTGATCCAAACCCGGTCTGGTTCTGCTGGCTCAGAGGCTCCGGGCAGATCCAGCTCTGCTCTGTGGGCGGCCGGGAAGATGGCCGCCGCGGCTGGGAAGATGGCCGCCACGGCTGGGAAGATGGCCGCCGCGGTCGGTGGAGGCGCAGGTGGCTCCTGAGGGCAGCCAGGTGGGGGTACTGCTTCCTGCACACGGCACAGCGGAACGCACCCACCTGGTGGGAGCGCCGGTGGTTGATGAGGCTCCCGGAGTGACGGTAGCTCTTCCCACAGGTGTGACACCTGAAGGGTCTCTCATCCGGATCCGGAGGGGACGTTTCTTCTTCTACAGCGCTCCGTGATGCGCTCATTACCACAGCATCTGTACCATCCGGACCGTCAAACCCACTCAGGTCAAAGTTCTGTAGAACCTCTGCAGCAGACGGACTGAAGCCGGACTCCGGCAGAGAAACATCCGGCTCAGGCGAAGACCTGTGCAGCCGGATGTGCTCCTGGAATTCCCTGTTTCCAGGAAAAGACACCTGGCACAGGAGGCAGAAATTCTCCGGAGTTCCCTGTTTCTGGTTCTGGAACAGGTTCGGTTCTGACCCGGTAGCCGCGCTCTGATCCATCTCGCCTCGCGCCCTGTGGGTCCTCTGGTGGCTGTAGAGGGCGGCCATGTTGCCACACAGCTTAAAGCAGACGGTGCATTCAAACTCGCCCAGCTGGTGGCTCTTCTTGTGATTGGTCAGGCTGCGCTGGTGGATGTAGGACTTCCCACACTGGTCGCAGTGAAAGGGTCTCTTTGGCGCCACGCTGCAGCGCTCTGTCTGCGACGTGAGAATCGTAGCGATGTCTGCGTCCTCGTTATGTTCAGGCTGCTGGCCGCATTCGCTGCCCTGTGTGGATCTGCGGGGCAGATGAACCGTCTGGTGCGTCTGCAGCTGCGCCGCCAGACGAAAACATTTCCCGCAGTCGGCACAGGAGTACTTTCTAAGCGAGGCGTGGCTGCGCAGGTGGTTCTTCATGGCCGAGGCGTTCCAGTTTTCTTTCCCACAGATGGAGCACAGGAACGAACCCACTTCATGAGTCCGTCTGTGATTGGTCAGGCTGCCGGCGTGTCTGTAGCCACGCCCACATTCATTGCATTTGAATTTGCGGTCGTCCTCTAGTGGATGATGAGCATCCATGCGCTGCAGCGGGCTGGACATGTTGGGACACCGTCTGCAGTGAGAAATCCCAGTCCTGTCTGTGACACCGCAGCCCAGGACGCCACCGTCGCATTAGTTCTGCACTTTATTTCCTGTAACAGAAATCCAGTTCCTGCTGCAGGATCCAGGAACCATTTCACAGGAAACTGCAAGAGGAAATCTGGAAGAGAGTTAGACGATTACTGACCAACAGAAGAAACAAATCTGACAAATATTAAACTGAGAAACTGTTTAGTTAAATAAAAAAACACCTTATGATGAAGATTTTATGTTACTGAGTTGATTTGCAACTCTTAATGTGGACAATGAAATTGTGTTTCTTTCTACACATGCAAAAACACTCACACCACTTTTTTTAAATGTATATTTACTTTATTTTTTATATATATCTACATATTTTTTAAAAGTATTTTGTTTGTTTTATAAGATGTAATTATTTTTTAACATTTTAACCTACAGCTACTTATTTCTAATAAATATAAGTACTTTAGAATGAAGATTTTGCAACCGAGTTATTTTGCAGCTCTTAATGTAGAACAATGTGTTTTTCCAATACATGAAAATGAATTACTACTCCTTTTTTATTTCAACTTTTTATTGTATGTATTTTAAATATTTTTTTCTATTTTAAAATTACACGCATTTATTGTTGTTCTAATAAATACTTAAACCTTAGGATGAAGATTTTATGTCAGTGTTCTGCATCTTGTTAATCACTGAAATCACTTCTTGAGGCAAAATTACAACCAGTATTCATCAAATTAAAAAAAACTAAACAAAACTAGAATGTACCAAACTGAAAAATGTGTTCCTGTACATGCAAAAAATATTCATTCCCCATTTTTTAATTTCTTTAAATGTTCATTTGATGTTTTATTAATTTTTATTTTCATTTATTTATATTATTTATTTAGCTTTTTTCTAAAAATAACAATTACTTAAATATATATATATATATTGCTACGGCAAAAGGAAGGACCCCATAGGTAAGGTCAGGGGGGAGTTAACTACTCCCCACCCCGAGACTGGGTATGCAGCCCCAGTAATGAACGAACTATCAAAGCTGAACGAGACAGCAACTGACCTGAGAGAGAGAATTGTGGCCCGAATGAACACCAGGAAACCCCGACGCCAATTACAACGGCTGAGTGAAGTACCATCAGAAAGTCTCATTCAAGATGTGAATGCAGCATTGAGAACAATCCCTACCAACACCATAACAGAAACCAATGAGCTGATATACAACTCAGCATCAGTGATCCTTGAAATGCTCGGCTATAAGAGCAACCATGAGACCCAATATCCTCCTGGAAAAGACGGTTAGAGGCTAAGATCAAGATAACAAGGAGGGAAGTGAGCCAGCTGTCAGAGCTCCTAAGGGGTGATACAAAGAGATACACAAGAGAGAATGAAGCCAGCTAGCCAGTGTACTCTCAATGGCAGGGTACTAACAACAGAGCAGACTCATGATATGGGAAAGGGAGTCTCAGGTATGAAAAACTGGACAACATGATCCATGCC
>NW_015117198.1:13489-21582 GCF_001443285.1 Poecilia latipinna | reverse complement strand
TGTCAAGACATTATAGTATTGAGTCAGGTTCTCGTGTCTTCTGGTCATCATACTGGCTGATCTCCAAAGAGCTGAGATCTGCTCGTAAAGAAAAGTTACACCCCTTCAATGTTCCAAGATGAGAAATATGTCAAAAAGCATTAAAGAAAATAACACCGGGCGTAGCAGCTCAACATGCAAAGAAAAGTTACCAGAATGTGACGATGTTTTATTGTTGCAAAGCAAGACAAAGGCAGGAAAAACTTACCTGAGGAGCATTACCTTAGAGACCTAACATACTGGCACCCCGCCCAGGAATTTAAAGCCTTCTCTGACCTAGTCTGCCTTATAATTCACTGTAGTGGAAAATTAATCGCCTGACATTACACGTGCACTGTGTCAGTAAGTAAATATTGCTTTGTATTGTATTTCCATGTAAAGTTAGTTTACTCACAATTACGCACCAGATGGTCCCTAAAATTCCCTTCAAGTTAATGTTATGTTGTTGGAAGGGAAGTCACAATGCTGCCACACAGTCTGTTGCTCATTTGGCTCAGTCACTGAGAGAAAACAAGTCGCTGCTGCAGCTTAATTTTATGGGTGAGCATAAAGGAGGAACATTTGGGTAGAGTGCTAGTTGGTTTAATTTAACGAAACAGTACATTTTCCGAGCAGAGAAAGTTTATTTTTCCATAAATTGACACCCTGACTGGTCCAGATGGTCTGGCTGCTGACTCCAGTAGAGCAGTCTGTCGGAGCAGTGGCACGATCTGTGTGCCCTTGTTGCTTGGCCGTGGTTTTTCCTCTTCTTAAATTCATAATTTGAATCATTTCATAATCCACATGTTTGCTTTCACAAATCTCACCCATGTTTCCTTGTGTGGAAGAACTTTGGGGGAAGGAAAAGTGCTCTATTCCTCACTTACTGTGTTGTCATATCTCAAGAATATACTCTGACAGTTACACATGGCATCACCTTCCACATAATTTAATGCTCTTTCTGTTATACCAGGCCAATCTCTAAAAGCTCATGTTCTGTCAAAAAAGTGTTATTATCATAGCTTAAAATATTTGCTTTGAAAAAAATGGAAAAGCAGTTTGTTCTTTATTTATGTTTTCTATATTTTCTGAGTGTGAAATATGATAATTGCTCTAAATCAAAGTAACTATGCAGCTACCAAAATTCCCTCTTAGTAAAATGATATGAATCAGAAATTAAAGTGAATGTTTTTTTTTGTTTTGTTTTGTTTTTGTTATCCAGGTTGTTATGTTTAAACTTAAAGAACAGAGCCTTTTCCATCCTTGTTGTGTTCTCTATAATGACATGTGTGCTCTCTCCAGCGGTAGGATCCATTATAAGGAGATGTACAAAGTTGTACGCACTATCTCACCTCCTCTGGGCTTTGGAAAGAACTGCCCCCACAGGGTGGCTTGCAAGGTTTGGTTCCCCCATGTCAGCAAGCGTCCCTTTGGCCTCTTTTACGTGGAATCCTTCCTCACTTCCTCCTTTTCCTTTTTTCACATCCCTTCACTGATTATCACCCCCCCTGCTCAATCTTCAGGGATGTGTTACTCAGGATAAAGAATGACAGTGCTTCAGTGTCAGGGTACTAAGGCACAAAATGTCCCTCATTTGCTTGGAATCACAGTGGGAACAATCTTAGTTTGACTAGACGCCCAAAGTTGGCTTTTGATCCAAGCTGAGGGAGTTTTGTCTCTCTCTACCTTTTGGATCTGGGGTTTATGTGTCGGCCAAATGCCACATATGCTACAGAAGGTAAGTATGTCATTTTTTTTGGGACCAGATCCAGAGAGGCTGTCATTTCTTTGCTGATCCTGTTGAAGGACTCCTCCTTTCCTATGTTTCTATGCTGTGTGATTGGCATAGAAAAAATGCACTCCGGTTTATTTATCCTACTTTGCTCTCTCTGTGTTTTGTGATGCCTTAAAATAATTTTTCTCTTTTATATCCTCCATTCCTCTTCCTCTCTTGCCACCCTTCACCCTCTCCTGTGCTACTTTCCTCCACCATCCTTTGGGAATGCACTCCTCTGATTGCTCCACCCTTTTATTAAATTTCCCCTCCAACACCATCCCTGTCCCTTCTCCCTCCTCTTCCTCTCCCACCCTCTGTTTTTTTTAACCCTTTCTTCCTCACCTACATCCTCATGGCTACCTGGCGCCCCCAGTGGTCGTATCCATTACACTGACATGTATGAGATGTTGACCAACATGTCGCCACCTCTAGGCCTGGGCAAGAAATGCCCCTCCAAGGTGGCTTATAAGGTAGATCAAACATGAGAGAAAGGGTGCTGCCGTGTATTTCAGTCACCAGAAATAAGCGCAGTGAATCTTCATTTGTGTGTCAGACATCAGAAAAGTAAAGCATCTTTTGTGTGAATTGTAATACAAAGATTCGCTTGTCAAAGTATTTGTCCATCAGCGATAATTTGCCTGTTTGCTTTGCATCTTGGCAGAGAAATAAGACATCATTTCTGTTTGCTGGTATCTGACGAGAGACTATCCATGTTAGCTCTGAGGCAGTTTGAGGTCATGAAAGAGAAAAGTTGCTAAACATCTACATGCCTGATGCCATCGTCAGCTGTCCTCTCGCCTTTCCTGCATACTCCTCAGCCTCCTGCGTTGCCAAGTCTGCATGTGCATGCGGCAACGGACGTGTGTTGCATCGGTTTGTTTGTTGTTCCAATGTGTTCCAGTGTGGATTATATATATATGCACGCTCAATTGCAGATTTATCTCTTTTATGGAATAAAGCTTGCAACAAGCTAGATTTTTGTTTTACGAATTACAAGAGAAAAAAGGAAATTATCTCTAAATTGTCTTGATACTTTTTGTAACATAATGTAGCTTTCTAAGAGCAATGTTTTGTTTGATGTAGCATAAAATCATAAATTATCAGCAACATGTGTTTTATTCAGTTAGCTTTTTCTGGCCCTATAAAGTTGTAATCACCAAAATTGAATTTTAGCTATTTAATTCAAATTACTCACCATGCTTCTCACAAATTGATCTTAAGAATATAATTGACAATTTTGTTAAATGTTAAATATTTGACCACTTAGACCTTTTACGCTGGTTGCCTTAAAATCATAATTTGACTGATTTTACAAGAGTTTTGCAAAGCTCCAGTCAGCCAAATTTTATTTGATTCTAAGAAAACATTTCTACTTTGAAAGTGTTAATGTTTTATATAGTTTATATCTTAATAAAAATATACAAATACTGAGGTGTTTATGCATCACAGCTTTTGCTTTTTCACAAGACAGATTATAGCTCACTTTTTTATTTATTTATTTATTTATTTTGCACTACAAAACGTGGGAGTTACTTTTTTTTATCTAAATCATCTAAAAATAAATAGCAGTTGTTTAAAGCTTGATATTTAGACACTTAACTGATACTAGAAATAACTTATATACTCTTCTTATTGCAGCAATTACTTCCACACTGGAAAGTGTTGTTGTTTTAGAGATCAGGGATGTGGAGTCAAGTGATCACATTTTTATCTTCTGCCTAATCAAGACCAGTCAGGGATAAAATCTATCAATCTCTTACCACCAAGCAATTTCCTAAGGCATGTATTTATATATGAGAGTGCATGCACACTTAAAACTTTCTTTCCTGTAAAAATTTTTTTGATTTTTTTTATTTTTCTCCTACACAGGGAAATAAGTCATTGTTCTCTTTGTAAAGAAGTGAACATTTTGTTACATAAAGGAGAGCAAGCTTTAGAAAATACCAATAAATCTGCATTTATCGTACACCGTGCGGTGTGGTGTTCCATATCGACGTACTGAGTAAACTCTCTGTTTCCATCAGAGACTTGTCCTGATGAACATGCCTGTGGACGATGACATGACGGTCCACTTCACATCCACTCTCATGGCTCTTATTCGCACTGCGCTCGAGGTCAAAATAGCAAGAGGTTGGTCATAATCTTACACCTGCGTGATAAAATATCACATAAAGCTTAAAATCTTGAGTTTATCTCTAAGCTTTTGTTTCTGCCTTTTCATTGTCAGGAGGAGAAGATCGAAATCAAATGGATTTGGATCTGCAGAAGGAAATTGGAGTTATCTGGCCTCACCTCTCCCAGAAGTCGCTGGACCTGCTGGTTCCAATTCACAAAGGTAAAAATCCTCACAGTAACCTCTACTTAGCTGTATGTCAAGAAGACATCAGCTTATTTTTGTTTCATGGATAAATAAACATGCTTCTAAATACATTTGTCTGAATGGCTAATTGTTATTGTGTGACTGTTTCTGTTTCCTCTTTCACAGCCAGTGACATGACTATAGGAAAGATATATGCTGCCATGATGATCATGGATTATTACAAGCAGAGCAAAGCCAAGAAGCTGCGCCAGCAACTGGAGGAACAAGTATTTATGTTTTTTTTTTATCTTGTTCTAAGGTTTGGTTTGAACATCTCTGTGAATTTGTGTTTATATTTTCCGATGTTATGATTGATGTCCACTTCCTGCAGATGCTAGGTTCGACAAGCTATACATTTGTAAAAATATCTGTATTTTGGGTAAATCTTATATTGTAATGTGGACACAGCTGATGGGAAAAAAAAAACATTTTAAATGTTAAAGTGAATAATGAGTGCATGGATTCACAAATCAGACCTTGTCATGAGAAAGATAAACAAAAAAAGACCCAAATGCTGGTGAAAAACCCTGTCGTACAGAATTTAGTCAAGATTTCCTGTTAATTTTACTACATCTGGTGCACATGCTTAAAATATCCTAACATTCTGAGGCTGAAACAGGAGGTTTTCTCTCCTACTCAGTTCAGTGGAATTTCACCCTAACAGCAGCCTGCAAGAGTCTAAATAATAAATAATAATTAGAGTTAGAATAAAGCCAAATACAGAACACTAAGGGAAAAAACTCATACTCACTGTGAGGCATGGAGGTGGAAGTGTCATGGCTTGGGAATGCCTTACAGAACTTCATCACATAATATATCAGGGGCTGGTTAAGGAAAATAAAACTGCATAGACAATAAAACTAAAGCTAAACTGGACCCTTACATATTGCAATGACCCGAAACATAACAGTAAATTTACCAAAAACTCACTGAGAATTAAGAAATGTAGAGTTCTGTAGTGATCCTGATCTCACGAGATGCTGTTTGGTGGCCTGTTATCAGGCTGTACATGCAGGAAACTCTTTAAACATCACAAAGCTGGCGGTGAAGAATCAAAAGGCAAAGAGAATAAGAACAGCAATTAGATTATAGGCTGTCCTGATTTAAGTTAAAATAAAAATGTTTGTAAATATGTTAAGGACAAAACAAAGATTTTTTTTTTTCTTATCAAGAGTAATAGTCAAGATAGAAGCCAGAAAAACGGCAAAAACATCAAAATTCACAGACTGATAAAATGTGATGTTGGTGTAATTTTCTGCACTGATTCATCCTTAGCCTCAATTTTTATTGGCCATGTTACATTAAGCACAAGGAATCTCTCTGCTGTGGATGTTTTTAATTCCCCCAGCTTTGAGTGGAAGGTTAGTCGGTAATGAAGAAACACAGTTCAAATCAATGAAGCAAGGACATGAGCTTGCTTATTACATCTTGCCATTGGTGTAGGTATTTTAATTTCCCACTTGTACTTCTGTCTCTTCTTAGAAACACGCCCCCATGTTTCAGCGTATGGATGCTTCCTCTCTTCCTCAAGAAATCCTATGCAATGCCAAGTCCCTGTCATTTCTCCGACACAGTGCCGGATCTGCTCTGTAAATATTCAGCTTTCATTCCTGTAGCATCTTTTATGTGTCCTGTATCGTTCTCTGGTAGCTCCTCTGCTCTGTTATTTTTATTTTTTTTATTTTTTTTTTAACCCTCATCAGCACCAGAGGAGGGTTTGTGGCACTCAGCCCCATTTCTCCACAAGAGATGTTCCTGCAGCCGCGGCCTCGCTCCAGAGAAGAGAAGATGGAGGAAGAGGATGAAGACTATCATTCACCATACCGCCTGTACCCCCATCCACATCACCACCACCACCACCATCATCATCATTTGCATACACTGGTAGGTGTTCAGATGTGCCTCAGCTGAGACAGTCCCTTAAAGTTGAGGTTAAACCTCTACATGTTCACAGCTTGGGATTAGATTTTCTAGCCTAACTCGTCTTCAATCTTTGCTAACGTATCCCTGGCTGAATGTGATTTTATTTAAATGAAGATCAAAGAGGGCAAAATACTAATGCTACATTTTTTTTTATATTTATTTGTAAAATGTATCCTCTTCTTTCCACTTCACAATACTGCTTTGTGTTGATCTGTCCTGTAATATGCTACTATAACACATGATTGTAATGTGACAAAATACAATATAAAGATTTATGGAGACTGCTGTACGGTGGCGTATATTAGGTTAGACTCAAAGAGGCTGGGATTTTTTTTTTTTGCTGCTTCCGCAACTCCTCTGAAGAAATACTCTATTTTGTGTTGTTTGTGTAGGTGCCGGAGGTAGTGGAGTACAGCCATCTGATGCAGCAGGCCAGGCAGGACCAAACAGTTATTAAATCACCGCAGCGCACTGCATCTATCAGAGCATCCTCCATGCCCAGGCTGGCTGTTGATCCACAGGTAATGAAAAGTAATCACCTGCACTCAGTCCTAAATCCACTGCAGACCGAATATGTGCTGTGAAAATCAGTGGCCAAATAAAATCCCCAGCTGCATTTAGTGCCTTCATATTTACTGCCCCGCCGCACTGACGAGAAATAATTGACCGCAAAATCGAAGCGGCTTTCGAAACAAGAAAGACAATATCACTGTTTGGTGTTGCTGTCGGCTACTTGTCTGTCTTTGGGTCGTTTCACATGCATGAAGGCTGCGGTGTCAGAAGACGGGAGGCTGATGAAGCGCTCCTTCTCCACCATCGGAGATCAGTGTGTGAACGGCCTGTGGCAGGAGCAACACTCTCTGGAGAAAATCAGCCCTGATGGCACATTCAGAGCTCGTCAAAGGAGCTACAGAGGTTACTTCAACCTTTTCCCAAAGATAAAATGTTATGTTATGTTTCTGATGTTTTGTTCAGAAGAATTACATCAGACAAAAAAGGAAATGACCTTGGCAAAAAACATTCAGTCAATTTTTTCTCTTTAAGCACAACATTGAAAGTTTATGCATGTTAAGTATTAGATTTAGCTTCCAGATCATTGATTATTTTAAGTTCAGTTTATTATTTTCATTATATTAAAAAAAATCTAATTTTTATTGTTAAAAATGCATAGATAAATAGACATCAGCGCTTTTATGCGTTTGGAAATTTACCTGAAAGGAAGAACGTGTTATTAATTACTGGAGGCTGAAAGTCACATTGAATTAATGACTGTTCAAAGGTACAAATATTTATTTTGAGTGAAATGTGAACTATCACTTCCAGGTCCCAAAATCAGCCCCAGAGAAACAAGCAGTCACGAGAGAGGGAGATCAAAAGAGCGGCGCCACCTGCTGTCTCCTGATGTGTCCCGCTGTAACTCTGAGGAGCGAAGCAGGGAGCCGTCCTGCGAGAGGAGGCAGTCCCGCTCACCGAGTGAAGGACGCGTGCACAGCGTCCAGAAACAGGTGGGAATCCAGAGCACATGATGAAGATGACTCCCAGAAAGGAGATCTTTGCATATCTTAGCTTGTTTTTGATTTATATATATATATATATATATTTTTTTTTTAGAGAGGTCATTTATTGTTAATTTTGCAGGAATTTGGAGGACAATACAGTTCTTTTATAATGCAATGGACATAAGTGGTCATCAGGTTTTTCTATAATAAGTCTTAATTTGCACTTGTGGTATTGTGAGGTGCAGCAGTTTTATTTGTGACAGTTGTTCAGGACATTTAGAAATCTTTTTATCTGTTAACAATTCTCAACATCACATAAAACAAATAATATTTTTTTTTTTTTGATTGAGGACCAAAATTGAAACATTTGTTACATTTCCTACTGATATGTTTTATTTTTCTCACTGAACAGAAAACAAACCAAACCTTTGAAAAACTCCCCCCCCCCCCCCCCCCCCCCCCCCCCCCCCGCGCCCCCCGCATCCAAAAAAACCAACAAACAACAACATCCAAACCA
>NW_015117198.1:4389-9936 GCF_001443285.1 Poecilia latipinna | reverse complement strand
TATTTTTTTTTTTTTCTCCCCCAAAAAAAAAAAAAACCAAACCCTTAAAAACCCCCCCCCCCCCCCCCCGACCTGTGGTGGCGCTACACCAAGAAGAAAGCAGCAGAAAAACCTCTGAAGCACAACTTCCTTCTTCTTCACAAAGTGTGAACAAAAATGAAGTGGTGTGAGATTTTAGCGATTGTACGATTTATCTTTTGTTTTTGGCAAGATACCACAACCCATTTTTCCTAGCATCGCTAGACACAGGTGAATTTCAGTTGTATTTACCCAGAATGCCCTGCGCTATAGGAGCAGTCTCTGGTCCGCTTGACATTCACAAACGCAGAGTTCACTTCAACCAAACTGAATAAAGTACTAGGTTTTTTAGAAGGACCAAAGTTGGTTTCTCTGATCCTCATCGGGGTCTAATTTCACATTCACACTAAATCAAACGAATCAAACTTCATAGGCAATTAACCTAGAGTTTGATTGAAGCAGACTAAAAAGGGCCGAATGCACTCTCTCTGCCACTTCTCTTGTATGTCTCTTACAGGAAATAGCGACAGGAAGCCCAGCAAACTCGGCCTCAGAGTCCAGTACCCCTCGTAACCGCCGCCAGCTGCCTCAGACGCCTTCTCGTCCGCGGCCTTATATCTCATACTCTCCTCTCGTCTGCAAACCATCAACCTCTCCCACTGCTGCTCCCCTCTCCTCTGAAGGGCAGTACCAGCCTCAGGACGCCGCCGGTGGCTCCACAGAGACCTCATGGCGGGCTGAGAAGGAGAGCAGACCCCTGTCGGCGGGTCACTGTTCATCTGGAGGTCAGATTTCAGGACCAAGCCACCCATCGCCTCACCGCTACATATCAGAGCCCTATCTCCCGTTCCATGAGGACTTCAGCGGTGATGATTCAGGTGACAGGCAGGAAACACTGACCTTCGAGTCTGCCATGGCCACCAGTCTGGGACGGGCCAACGCCATAAGCTCCGCCCCTCAGCTCAGACACTCCTGGCAGGTTCCCAATGGTCATGTCCGGAAGCACTTGGTCCAGGGGAGCCCGACTGACAACAGCGAGCTGCTAAGTGACACAGATGAGGATGACCGCTGCTAAAACTCAAGAGACAAAGATGTAAACGATGCACAGTGCTTTGGGGCACGCCGGGGCGGCTGCACAGTACCGGAGGGAGCGGGTTTATCTCCTCTGTGGCTCAGAGAACCTCACATTCTCAGCACCGTAGCATTACAGCCAGGACTGAGCAACACCGCTGTTCATCTGGACGCCTGTGTCCGTCTTCACATGTCCGTGCGTGTCTGTAGTAGCCGAAGGGAATCTAGACGTGTGGACCTGAATGTCTGTTTCCATGTGTGTGCTCTTAATAAAGAATGTGACAAAAAAAAAAGGCGAAAAGCAGAGGGAGACCCAAACATACGTAGCCCAATGCGCCCAAATCCATGTGTTGCAGCTCCTTCCCAAACAAGCGTTTTGTTAAAGAACAAAAATACGGTGAGAAGTCTATCCAACATGTCCAAATGTCTCCAAAAAAATCTGATTAAGTGCATTTTGTGGAAGTGAAAAATAGAGGTAGCATATACACATGTAATAAGATGAATGTATTTTAGTTTTATGTTCAGGTTTATTTGGTGGGTTGCTGTTGAGTCTTTACAGTGCATAGTTGTGGGAGGAGAAATTTCAGTGGTCGAGCAGCCAGTCCTGTTTTTCCCTGTTTACAGTAAGAGTTTCTACATGACTTGTGGGCATTACGCAGCTCTATCTTTCTGTTAAAATGTGAAAACAATGTATAAGCTTGTAAAACTGATGAGAGATGTTTTGTCTCAGGATCTGGGCACAATCCAGCGTGTACTATATGGACCCGGCGTGAAGTCAAGGAAAAGCTGACAACTGAAATGTTTAAGTTTCAACAAGACGGAGTCATCGAGACGGCTGAAAATTTCATTTCATCTGCTTTGCTCGCCGTCTACAACGACCGGCGAAGCCGCCATGTCCCAGTGATGCTGCCACGTGAAGCAAGCCAAATGTTTGTCCAACCTCCGCGCCTCTGTGCTGGACCGCCACTCTTGATGGCGTGGCAGAGAGCTAATTTAAGCCATTTGTTTTGTACACAGAGCTGGAGATGTGTTGCCTTCTTTCCTTTGATGATGAAATTTGTGACAAATTGTTGTCATACTGCCATACACGGACGCTTGAGCAGAGTTCACAGCCGCGGTGTTGTTTATTTCTAGCCCACTTATTGTTCCCATCATGTTTCGTCTGTAGAAACATTGTTATTGTATTTTCTGTGCTTGAGAGCTTTAGTATTTTCCACATGCATGATCATGTCTTGAAGCTGCCTGATTATTTTTGGTGTTCAAGAGGTTTTTACAGAAAACAATATTAGAAAACAAATATGTAAAGAAGTACACTATATTGCCTAAGGTATTTAGTCACTTGTCACCTAAAAATATGAACTTGAGAGGCATCTCGCTTATGTCACAGCGATTGTTATGATATTGACCCTTTCTCTGTAGCTGGAAAAGCTCGAACTTTTCTGGGAAAGCCTTCCTCAAAGTTTAGGGGTGTGTTTACAGTATTTTTTAAATCATTCTTTCAAAAGAGCATCAGTGAGATCAGACACTGATGTTGGAGGAGAAGGCCTGGCTCATGCTCTTTGCAACTTCACTTTATTTGTGAAGTTGGATGTTGGTGGAAGTAACCAATTTTTCCACACCACACTCATTCACCGATGTCACAATTTGTTTTTGGTTTGCTCTGGTTTTGTGGGTTTATTGTGATTCTTTAGCTTTCAGATTCTTCATGCTTTCTGTTCTGCATATTTCGCTTGTTTTTATGTTGGTTTCCCTGATTCTCTGTATTTTGAATTTCTGTCTATTCCTTGGTTTGCCTTCTATTGGCGTTCAATGTCTATTTATCCAGCACCATCCCTCAGTGCCTCGGCTCTCTGCTGTCCATAGCTCGTCTGCTCATTGACTCATCTGTCTTGTTTTCCAGTAATCAAACACCCCACCATAAATAGTTCTTGTTTTTTCTCATTCTGAGTCAGGTCCTCTGTAACTGACACCAGGCTGGTTTGTTTCTTGTTTGTAAATTTCCTAAGAAAAAAGAAAGAAACTATTTATTTTTCACCTGCCTGCCTCTTACTTTCTCATCTGCTTTACCATTATGTCACAGTTTAAGTAGCTCCATACCTTGCTTTGTGAATCCCAACAATCATCTTGCCATTTCCAAACCATTCCTATGAAGTTGGCCATCTGAAACTCTCGTTTGGGTGGAGTATTAAAGATTAATTTAAATGGTATTAGGAGGTTGACCCAAACTCCTGAAAAAAACACAATACACACAGATTTTGTGCCTGAGTTGCAGTTGTTTGGAGTCACGCCACCCTTGTGAATTTCCCAGTTGTTTGCAGAAGCAGTCTCAATGCCTTGATGCTGGGTTTAACACTCCTACGAGCAAAGAGTCGACTGAAACATCAGAGCTCACCGACTGGGCTGGGTGACCCAATACTTTCAGCAATAAAGTGTATTTGTTTCTCATTCTCAGCAATCACTCTCCACATACTTTGAGCATCACAAAACTTCAAAAGGTTCGTCGTTCCCTCTGATTAAGGTGAATATTTATATCATGTGCTGTTGTGTTGTTAAAATATAACGAGTTTGAAATGTGAACCCAGGACATATTGAGACCCAGGAGCTCTCTGGAAAAAAAAAAAACAACAACCAACAAAACAGTTTTAGCAGAAAAGTCACTGAAGTGTGTTTTACAGTAAACCGGTTGGGTTACGATCTCCCTGTAGTATATACATCGCGTAGAAATGTCCTACACATGTACAGCTCAACTTAGGACTTAACTTGAACGTCGGTCTGTACAGACAGCCTAATCTGTGCCTGGGAAAGCTCCCTGTCAAGGCTGGATTATTTAGATAGACAAGCCCTCTGGTAAATATGTACAAAATCCATCTGTCATTTATAGTACCTTTTGATTTCTACTGTAATTATCATGCTTGTTTATGACTGTTTACAGACACATTTAAAAGATGCCCTGTCTTTTCTGTGCCAAGTTAAATTAAATTAGTATGATTTGTTAACACACCGGTCTGCTGACGTGTTTCTGTAATGAAGATCATGGTGACGACTTTTAGGATGCAGATTTAGTAAGATCTTGCATTGACCCTTACAAAATAAAACTAAAAAAAAAAAAAAGGTAGAGCAAAATTTGTCTAATTTGTGTCATAAATGTGAGCTAACTTATTTAGAAACATCTTCAACAATTTTTGCATATTTGCAAATGTTTTTGTAGTACATATGCAGATATAAAGCAATGAACCTGTGAAACAATTTTACAAACTCGAAGTAAACAAATTATTATTTTATTTGTGGATTCTAGCCTTTGGTCATATATATATATATATATAGGCAAACGTTTTTCAGGCTGAAAAACCTTTATGTACTAAAATAGTTAAATACATCCAAAAATAGATTGACATATACTGAATTTTTTGTGACCTAAGCAATGCTAATTGCTAACACCAGCTGTGTTTTAGCGCTGGTGGGAAGCTAGTTCATCTTGGTTTGATGATGGCAAACAATAAAAGATGAAAATAAATTAGGCCTTGGAACTTAGAAATGAAGATTTCTGAAGATAGATAGAATAAGATAAGATACTGTCAACTCCAAAATACTCCTCACAACCCAGTTTTAGATAACTTAAACTAAGCATCTATTTTAGGTTTTTTGTTTGTTTTTAGAAAACTTGAATCACTGAGCATTTCGTTTTGTTCCATCACAACTGATGACAATTTATCCCCATAAAGTTGGTTCAGTTTATGTGTGGCGCTGGCTCCAAAATGTTATGAGATTATGTAAGAAAAGTAAGCTCTCTCTGGAATATTATCTTCATATGGCAGTGTTTGCAAACTGGAATAAAGAGTATTATTTTTTTTTTTCCTGTAGAAGGTTTAAAACTGACCTGGGTTATTTACACAAAGCTCTGCTGCCATCTGAGTCTGTCAGCTTTGTGACACAGTTTACATTCACTTGTGAGTTGGCCCTATATGGGGAAGGTCTTCAGTTTCTCAGAAGCATATTAATATGTGCATTCTTAATTTGTCACATATCCACTGGCCTATTTTAAACATTTAAATTCTTGGTCCGGTTGGAAGCTGTATGTTTAAGACTTTTGTCTTTTGACAGTAGGGTGGTAATATCAGATGCTCAGAAGTCTTCTTGCAGACATTTTACTTTTTTATAAAGACTGTTGAAAATGCCTTGATTCATGTAAAATATTTTTATTCCACACGTCACCATGAAACCTTTGTGATTAACTCTTTTCAGATACCTGGGAATACATGTCAAAGTATAGTGAAGCCCAAAGTTATTCATACTCTTAGCAGCATTTAAAGTTATTTTACCAAGAAACATGTAGGACATGAAAAAAAAGCCCTTTAGCATAAATGCAGTATACACAAGGATGTAAATTAGATTTTTTTTAAAATGTTTCAACACAATGATTTATATCCTTTTTAATAGTCAATATTTATTGGCAGTGCC
>NW_015117198.1:0-594 GCF_001443285.1 Poecilia latipinna | reverse complement strand
TTGTGGTACTCGAAATTGGTCTTGGTCTCGAGACCGGTCTTAAGACCATTTTTTGATGGTCTCGGTCTCGTCTCGGACTCGACCGCATTTGGTCTCGGTCTTGTCTCGGTCTCTGAGGACTCGGCATTTTATTTCAAGACCAGTCGAGACCACAACTGTGAAAATACCACTAAACGTACAGCATACTGTCCAGTTTATTTGTTAACATCTTGTTTTCAGTGGATGCAAAACGCACCGATTAAAATCCAAGCAACTACGTGTTTCTGTTACTCTCCCCTCCCCACTTTTTACTCTCCCTTCCCCTCCCCACCCCACCTTTAACTCGCACGCGGCACTCTGAGACATGCGCAGTGGTTTCCTCTCAGTGGCAGAAAATGTTTGTCTAATCGTCAGTAATATAATAGCGCTGCATAAATAGTAAGAAATCCGATGGACAAAGCTAACTCAGCAGCGCTTCGCTTTCACAGACGGTGGGGACAACGTCTAACTTTTTTCGTCACTTAGAAAAGTAGCTCAAAGAAGGTAAGATCCGTTGACGTGATGTTAGCAAAGCTAGCTGTATAGACACACATAAGCATTGTGAAGTTGTCACTC
>NW_015117197.1:21323-21584 GCF_001443285.1 Poecilia latipinna | reverse complement strand
GCCCTACTTTTACCAAGTCAGTAAAAACAGATAGGTGGATCTGAATAGCTCACTTGGAGGCTAGCTCTTAGGAAATAGAGTTAGTGGTGGCTGATCCGGCTGTCAGTCACAACCCTTGCAGTAACTGTATGGCATGCAGGTGAGGGAGAGCTTCAGCTGAGGATAAATCGCGAATGTCCAGAAGTGAAGCCAGTAGCCAATAGCCTAAACCCATCCCTGCTCGAAGGCTAAAGAGAGGCTTTGGGGGAAAGGCGACTCGAA
>NW_015117197.1:14104-15118 GCF_001443285.1 Poecilia latipinna | reverse complement strand
CGGGTTAGGTGGTCTTGAACACAACACTGCCACATGCTTAATCAAAACTCTGGTTGAGCGCTCTTGAAGCCTTAATGTGGCTGTGGATACTTTGGCTGTCGTTTAATGCTGATTTCTGTATGTTTGTGCACCCTTGGACAAATCACTTTCTCAAATTGATTTTTTTACACATCACAAAACATTTTTCCATCCTCCCTCTTCAGCCAAGAGAACTCCTGCTCTCACAGAACTCTGTATTCCCGCCTAACCTCCTTGCTGCCAGTTGATCGCTCAATGTAAAGCTGATTACTTGTTTGTCCATCATCCTCCACTGCATCAGTCCCTCTTTTTTCAACTCTTTTTATGAACACGATTGCAGTTATAGGGCTTCTTGAAGCTCTTTGAAATGGCTTTCCCGGCAAGATTGGAATATCATCTTATATACCACTTATCCACCAAGAAAGCTTTACTTTTATCCCAGTTATCCTTGGCTGAACAAGCTTTTTCATACAAAACTAAACTTTCCTTAAATTCCTGAATATCATTCTTATTACCGACAAAAACATTAACATCATCAGCATAAGCTGAAATGACCACAGCTTAGGGTCATTTTCTCTCTTTTTTTTTTGCATAATATTCATTTTGAGAGGGCGATAAAACACAATTCAAGGGATTTACTTTACTGATAAAGTAAATCCCTTTATTCTAGATCTCAACCTAAATAAGAGGTTCAATTACAAAACTATATAACTGACCCAAAATAGGACAGCCTTGTCTGTTACCTCTGTTAACTGAAATAGGGATACTCAACGCCCCCACTCCCACTACCTTCTCCACATGACTATCATTAGCATTGAGTAATTTCAGCCAAGAATACAATTTCCCACCCCAAAAGCTTGCAAAGTTTTAAACCCAAAACCTATACGACCAAATGCCTTCTCTTGATCCATAGAGATAATCCCCACATTCACATCATATTTCTTACAAACATACACATCAGTGTTGTGTTCAAGACCACCCAACCCGAGACCAAGA
>NW_015117197.1:6868-8178 GCF_001443285.1 Poecilia latipinna | reverse complement strand
GCATGTGGATAAATCCCAGGTTGCTTGCAACAAGGCATTAAAAACACAACTTTAAGTTGTGCTGCTTACGACTAAAACAAACACCCTGAGCCACCTGTATCCTAACCTGATAAAGCTGTTACAGTCAGCTGGCAGCCAAAATCTTACCAGTGCACACATATACCTGCCATGAAACTGTCAGTCAGATGGAGGAAGCCTTAGCGAAGATCATAACCAACAATATTGATAACGACATCGCCAGCAGCAGATATGTTGGAATAATAGTTGATGAAACTACGAACACTGCAGTGAAGAAGATGCTAATCATATACCTGACATTTCAACAGAAAGGGGAGCCGAAACTGTGTTCATTGGAAATTATTCAATTTCATCTGGCACTGCTGAATGTATCACAGAAAAAATAAAACATACGCTGTCGAGTCGTGGGGTTGCTATGGCTCGGGTAGTTGGACTTGGAAGTGATGGAGCGAATGTGGTTGAATAAATATATATTCAACATTTAAAACACACACCTCTAAAGAATGTGTGTGTATTGTTACAGAAAAGACATGATGTGGCATTCTTTAGCACGCCTGGGCTACAGTAATCTTTGGCTATGTCTGCTCCTCAGGCTGTAGAGCAGTTGAAAGGCATTATCCTTGATAGCTCTGATCTTCTTCAACATTCTGTCTCTCATCACTTCTTCTGGTGGAGCCATCTTTATCCCTACAACTGACTCAGCCTTTCTTATCAGTTTAAGTCTGTTTGAGTCTTTCACCTTCATTGTTGCACCCCAACACACTACTGCATTGAAGAGGGAACTAGCCATTGATGACTGATAAAACATGAAGAGCATCCTACTGCAGATGTTAAAAGACCTGAGCTTCCATAGAAAGTCTGCTCATTGACTTATTGTAAAGTATGTCATTGTTCATACTCCACCGTAGCTTCCAGTCTCAGGTAACACCAAGGTACTTCTAAGATTGAACCTGCTCCACATCTGCCCGAGATGGAAATTGGGAGCAAATGTGTTTTCTTGTTGCAGAAGCGACAGACTGGCGACCTGTCCAGGATGTACCCCGCCTCTCGCCCGGAACGTTAGCTGGAGATAGGCACCATCACCCCTCCCGACCCCACTGAGTGACAAGGGTGTTCAGAAAATGGATGGATGGATGGATGACATGCAGCTCTGTAATCTTACAAACTGAGGTCTGGCTGATGAGTGATTTTAACCAGCTTCTCGTGTAGTAATTCTGGCTGGATGGATTTGAAGGCCAATGAAAAGTCAAAGAAAAGGATGCAGACAATGGTGTCAGGTCTGTCAAGGGAGG
>NW_015117197.1:0-1523 GCF_001443285.1 Poecilia latipinna | reverse complement strand
AAAGTGTCTATATGGGTTCACACCAAAAAGTGTTAATTTAACTCTTTTTGGAGAGTTGGTATCTTAACTCTTATAAAGTGTCAGATATCAAATCTGCTGGAGTTAATCATTTAACACTTGCTAACACTAATTCAGTGTTAGATCTGAATATTAACCCTCACAGAGTACTTCTTTAACTTCTTAAGAGTTATTTGTAATTCATATTAAAAATTCCTTGGAAAATAAACATTTAATAAAGAGGCAATGATTTTCTCAAATGCATTTATTTCAAAACATGCACCATAATTACAAAACATAGACAAAAGTCTATTACATTTTTTCAAAGGAAAAAGATCGATCAGAAAGGTTGATAAATTTGACCAATATGCATGTAAACGTTCAATATAATTAAAAACATACTCCAGATTATTACGGATCTGTTCAAGTTAGCCAATAATTTGATTAAATCTTCACCGGCTCGATATTTTTCCAACAAATACTCCGCTAACATTCGGCATGCTAAGCTAAATATGCTAACACCGAGCCGTGTGGCGAACGTGACGTCTATCATACAGGTTGAGCTCAACTCAAAATAATAGTTATAAACCATCTCAGAAAAAAATTACTTACCAAGTACAGTAAATAACTCAGACATGTGGAGAGTAAATAGTCCTGAAATGACTTGGCTTCTGTTGCTTCGGTGGGAATCTGTGATTCTGGGGCGGAGGCAGTGAATTAACGCCTTCAGTGCTAGAGCCGCTGGTGGAGTTCAGAGGTCAGAAGTCAAGAGTTACTGATTCCATTTTAACACCTCTAGATTTGATAAGGAAACACTTTGTTTTAACACTGGATTTTAACTACTAATATACACCCCAGACTTACATAAACAGAATGTGACTCTATTAGAGTAAAATTAACTCTGCTTTTGCACAAAGTCTACTAACACCAAAACATTTAACACTTTTGAATTTGCTGTGAGCTGTTTGAGATTCCCCTCATAATTTCGGCTCAAAAAGCACGGAGGTGAATCCGAGCTTTCTGATTGGCTACCTGTCATATTCAGCTTTAAGCTCCCAGTCGGGGAAAACCCCTGATTTAGATCGGAGCGGCCACGACGATCTACCGTAACACACCATACACTACAGGATGATCGGTTACGAAATCAGCAGCAACAATCTTAGATCGGCCAACAATCTAAGATTGTCATAAGGGGAAAATAGGGGCAAAAAATCGTGTAGTGTGAACTATTGCATTAGGTAGTCGGATGTGCCCATCTTCTCCATTTAAATCTAGTCATTACTGAAGGCCAATATAGTATACAGACTTCATAATCTGCATTATTTTGGTTGAATGCAGTATTTATTTCCACTTTTGCTTTATGTTGTTTAGTTTTTATTCAAGTACGTTTTTTGTTAATGGAGACTGAGAATCTATTTTATTTTTGTTTTTGGTTGAACACTTGAACTAATAAGTTCAAGTGTTATGTGTTCTTTTGAAAATAAAGTCTATGGCAGGAAATCGCATGCATTATTAATTTCCATTAA
>NW_015117196.1:6604-21594 GCF_001443285.1 Poecilia latipinna | reverse complement strand
CTCTCTGTGGGTGCAGACACCCACAGGACATCAATGTTAAACTGTAGGACTGTAGCATATTTATTTGTAGGAAATGATTCTGGCACTTGTTGGACCTACTTGCTTTCGGACATACAAAGGCCTTTTCATGTAAACAGTTCCTCTCTCTTTAAAGTTCTGTAAGATCTGTAAAACCTGTCTTTATACAGGCAACAGTCTTAGAAGCAACTTCTTTTCAAAGGACAAGAGTCCAGTAGTGCAAAATATTGATACTTTATAAAGTGCACAAAAACTACATTAACCATAACATTGCGCTAATTGAAATTTTGAAAACAAATTTGCTTAATAGAAAACACGGCAATTTCGAAAAACCGTACGTTTTTCAGAAAAATGTTTTCATGACGGTATGAGGCCGTATCAAAATAGATGTATTTCCCAAAATTGCAATGGACTACAACATCTTTTTATTCAAATGAGTGATCAACAGCCGGATGTTGATCAAGGACAACAAGAATGTATCCACAGCTCTTCTGAAAAATCATCTATTGCAATTTCCCCAAAATGTCGCATAAATAGCTGCTCCCAAGTAGGCGGGGCTTGTCGCTCCAAAGCCTGAATAAGACGCTGACGTCTCTTCTGCTTGCTGAATTATGAATCTGTTTGCTTTTGTCATTGTCATGACAAGCTTATTTGTGTTTGATTTCAACTTTATTCCTTATTTAATGGAAACATCGGTATTGTGAAGTTGCAACAAAGATTTGCCCACATTTGTTTTGGACACACAGCTAGAGTCTTGTTGTGTCCTTATCATCAATCTCATAAATGTAAGTTAGGAGAGTGAAAACACATCTAGCTTGTTTTTTTTTTTTTATTAACATTTTTATTAAGAAAGCACATAAAATTACAATATTATAATTATATTGATTTCATTCTCATTTTTTATGTTCTTTCTCGTTTTTCACACTTCACAATCATTGACATCACATTTCAGATCAACGCATTAACCTGAATGATGGCAAGGTTTACAAACCCAGTCTTCAGTTTTTGGAGGTTCCTGTTTGAGCCATTTTCTTGTGAGGGCCTTTCCCCCTTGTGGACAAAAGAGTAGTAACTAGTTAGGCCTTTTGAAACCCATTTCTTTAATATATCATCATGTTGATTTAAATTTTAGAGGCATTTTCCAAACCACAGATTCTAATTACCTTGTTACAAAATTTATTCTAAAAGTGGCAACCCGATTTCATTCCTGTTTTGAGAGGAGAAAAAAACATATTGAACTATTATGTTGACCAGCTTTAGCAGATTTTTGAGACTAAACATAATAGCATGTGGTTTAGCTAATTAGCTCCCCTCTGACATCTGTGCTTAAGGATGATGCACACAGCCTCTCAGGCTCCCGTCAGTGTTGTTTGTCATGACTTGGAGATGTTGCTAGGCAGATTGGTTGGTGAGTTTCTAGGCATTACTTTAGCATGTTAGTTGCTCTCTGAATGCTGAGCAGTAATGAAGGTTGGGGCTAATGTGCAGCTGAGAGCTGATTTTTATAATCAGTCTGCTGTGGAGATGGACCAAAGTCTTGTCACTGCAACAATAGAAGATCTTACCCAGTATATTAGGTCTAGTTTGTTGTGTAAATATCTTAGTTTTATCCTAATTTCAAGTGTACTAACTTACAAGTACATTTTCAGCAAGATGTCAGAGCTTGTTATAAGACAATAATTGCTTAACTTAGACTAAAAAGAGCTAGCTCCAACATATTTATTTACTTATGGGAAAAATGTTTTGCTATAACTGAAGAAAATTATTATTATTATTATTTCCCCCCTTGTCCAATCAATAAATTAAACGTAAACAAACAAATGTTTTCTGGTCAGTTTCATGAGCCACAGTCAAGCCTGACTGCTACCAAACCTGCAAAATTAAGAAATCACATATCATCACCTTCATAAAATAATGAGCAAAGCCATTTTTATCATTGTCAAATGATGATTTAAAAAAAATAAAAATCACTTTTGGCAAAAAATTATTTAGGCCATTATTTTAGGAAAATGGTGATACATACAACTTATCTAAGTATTTATCTTAAAAAGCCAAAGATCTTGCCTCCGTTATAAGTAATTCATGAACAGGTGCAGTTTGCAGTGGTTTGGAGCTCCACCAATGGGAATGTTGCTCTGCTGTTCCAGGATCTGGACAACTTTCCGTAATTGATTAAACCATGAATTCGGCCATAACCTTAAGTTCACCTGCACTCGGGTTATGCAGAAGGATCATAATCCTGGAATTAAATTCAGTCAAGATTCAGTTGTCGTGACCTTAGGCAGGTCATTTATACTCAAATAATCCTCAAATCTGATTAATTTAATCAGTTTTCAAAAGAAAGTGAGCCAAAATTCCCACACAGTGACTTGAAAATTCGCCAGTTATTAGACGCAGTTTACAACTGGAACCAAGTTGGTTAGATTAAATAAGCATTTGAAAACTGTACTTCTTTAGTTTACTGGTTTTATAATCAAATTAGTTTAAGATCTTAAACGATTAAACGTAATACATAAAGCTGCATGGAGGCATAATCTTCCTTAACCTAACACAAACCATGAGGTTGCCCACCATGCTGGGTCATTATATAGAAAAGTAAAATGAAGTGAAGGCATTAATGTAGAGCAAATTACAGCATCGCTGCCTTTTCATTGCACAGTAAACTTTAATGGGCTTATTAAACGATGGCAAAATGTATCGCCACATGCCAATGATGTAAGAGGGGATCTACTTTCATAGGCCAGGCAAATGTAGTTAATGATTTATTGGCAGTGCAAGGGGATTATCAACAGGTCAGTCGATGGAACCACGGTCCCCGCATCATCTTGTTAATAAGTTCAAAGCAAACAATCGCTAATCACAGAGTGCCAGGAAATGTCGTCAAGGGAGCTGACCCTGATTCTATAATGGGAAATCAAGGCTGACGGTACTTACTCACCACATAAGGAAACGATCAATAGTCAAGAATAATGGGAGTTCTTTTTAATCCAATGTGAAATCCTCAATGAAATATTAATGTAAGAAAAGCAGTTGTTTGGTCAGACGTTTGCTGTGAGCTGCGTGGCCATAAAACATCTTCACCCAAGCTTTAATCTCCAGATCAGAACGTTCATCGGAGTGGGAAAGATACGAGAGCGGATCCTTTTTTAAAAAAAAAGAAAAGAAAAGCCCAGAGATTGGGAGATTTCATCAGCTAAAAGGACAGTGTGACTTCCTGTCGAGAGAGAGAGAGAGAAAAAAGAAACACGGCAACGTGACTCAAAAGACGACTCAAAGCCTCAGAGGAGACACAAAGGTTCAGAGACGGTTCACTCACTGGCACCCGATAATCAATGTGCGTTAGCGCGACAGCATCAGATGGGTTTCTGGGGCACTGCGCATAAGATCCCAGGCCGTCAATAAAAACAACTTCACTCGTCTCCACAAGTTCTGACGCAGGTCAATGAAGGAGAGTGCATCAAAGGTTTTGATTCGGATTGATTTTTGTTAGATAATCCTGTGGGAGAACATCCTGTGTTGGCAGTTATTTACAGACACGTTTCATGCAGAAGTCACAGCACTTTCAGAAAGCGTATACAATAAGTCAATCTACAACCACAAACCTTCAGGCATTGCATTAAGATATTAGACCAAACCAAAGTGTTTCTATGGGTAAACTCTACATTTTTACCCCAAATTCCCTTCATAAAATCCATCATAATTACCTATATTTAGAAGTTGCAAATTACTAAATTGAGCTGGTGCTAATATCAATGGCCAAAAATATCCATGTAAAAAATTGGTGGAGACATAAACCCAAAACACTCGCAGCTTTAAATATAGCAAAACATGGTTGGACAATTTAAGTCGTTGAGAGTGAATACAAATGCACACACCGCACCGTTCTGATTTTTATTAGTAAAATATTTTTCAGAAGTATTTTCTTTTGTTAATTTCATACATGCTTAATGTATGAAATGGTTGGTCGCACATCTGTTAATTGAAAACAACCTACAAGAAAAATGTGTCATAAAGCGACCAAGTCTTGTTTTCCAATGAAACTTCCCAGCATAAGTTCAGTTTAATACCAACATGTTAGAAATTGAGACTTATTTTTGTCTTCAGTCACCCCTATGAAACAAAATACTGCCATCATCATCATCATCTCATTTCTTCTTGTCTTACTTTAGATCAGTGTTTCTCAACCCTGGTCCTCACCGCCTCCCCGTCCTGCATGTTTTAGGTATTTCCCTTCTGCCACACCTGAATTGTATCTCTGGGTGATTAACAGGCTTCTGCAGTACTTGATGGTCATGCAATCATTTGAATCAGCTGTTCTGGAATAGAGGCACATCTAAAACATGCAGAGCAGGGGGTGGGGGGTGAGGACCAGGGTTGAGAAACACTGGGTTAGATCCTTAGAAATAAGCTTTTGTCCGATTTTTCACTGCCGTCTTTCATTCAGAGGAAACTGTACAGTGGCTCCAATGCTGCTGCTGCTGCTGCGCAGTAAAGTCCAACAAGTGTTTCCTGAAATCTCCCCAAAATGTTCCGTTACGTATCGCTTCGCCCGCACAAACAACCTCTCTTCCCCGCTCTCACACACATTGTAGGGACCAATGTGTAGCCGAATACATCTGATTGACCTTGACCTGGTAAAATATTTGAGTGTGAGAGTGTTTTGTGTGCTGACGGTGCTGCCTGTCAGTAAGTGACTCGACTGTTGAGAGACGGTTTTCTTAGAGGCGATGCGGATTTACATGCTCAGCAGTTGAGAGACTTAAAGACAAGGGGAAGCGGGGGTGGTACTGAGGGGAAGGGAATGAGCTACCTATCATCGGATGCTGCCTCTCTTGCATAATCCTCTGCTTTCAAATGGGGGGAGAAAATGCTGATGAAGCTACGGGAGCAGAACAATGGAAGACGGAGAAGGGGGAAAAAAAACAAGACTGCCCTCTGCTTTTGGTGTACGAGTGTGAATTCCTGACAAGGCAGGCATCTCCTTCTCTTGCTAAGTTTGTGCGTTCTGACTGGATCAGCAGTCTGATGAAAGACGACAGCGCCCCAAAGCTCGGTTTGAATCCCTCGATCAACAGTCAGCAATTGTCTTCTTTGTTAATATGCAACTTCTGCTGCGCACCTGTGGGTAAAAAAAAAAAAAAAAACTCCCTGGGATGAGGGAGACGTGTTCTTCCTTACCGCATGGAAATAAATAAATCCATCGCCTTCATCCGGCTAGCTTTGAAGCGATGCAGAAGAAAAGTCAAATTTATTACAAATGAAAAGAGAAAACTTCTCTTCATTCTTTCCTGCTTATCTTGATCCCTTGGGTTCTAAATGAGCCTCAGAACCCTTTGGATGAGGAACAGAATTCTCCAGAGAATGCAGTGAACTCCAGGCTAGCTCTCTGTTATGCCTCCATTCAACCTGGAAAACATTAACATCTCAAACCTGCAGAGCTTCAAACCTGCTCCTCCCTGGATTGATGCAGTGAAACAGCCTGGGGCTCTTTCATTTATTATTTCTGTTGCATAAAGAGAGTGTGTGCATCCATATGTGTGTGTGCGCTGTTACATATCGGTTAACAAAACGGAAAGTATTTACTATTTCTAAATTACTTCTGTTGAAACGGGCGCTGACCAGCTGGTGAGGCGTGCTTGTCGGGGTTTTGGCGTGTTGCACGTCGAACAGCAGGAAACTCTGGCAACTGGTTGCTATGTAAAATTAACAGGCAACACCGGTAAGCCAAAAATCCTTGTCTGTGTTTCATACAAGCTATTTACACACCACACAGCATGCATGAAATCGAGAGAGAGGTATGATGGTGCATATTTTAAGTGCTGCAGTATTAAAGAGGGAGTATGAAGAGTTTTCCGTCCACATAGTGGCATTTTACAGCACAATCAAGTAACCGTGATAACTTCAGTTGTTAAAAATATGCTACATATATTAAATATTACTTCAAAGAAATTTTACTTAGCAATTTAGCATCTTGAAATTGGGCATCTGTCTCTTCATAAATGCCTGATCTTTCTGAAACTCCGCCTTCAGGAAGTCGTTCCAACATGGCTCCTTATGGCTCTGTGCAGATTGTTGAGAAGTCATGGCTGAGTACACCTGCATTGACCTACCTTTCTCATGACAAATTCCTATATTTCCCACAATCCAAAAGGATGCTAGCAAGTTGGATGAGCTACTTGGGAATCTAACCCAGTTTCTAGGGTCTAGTTGTGCCGACTCTCTGCGTCGTGTACAAAAGAGTTTGATGTTGAGTCTGCTTCAAGTTGGCTTGGACCTTCGCAGAGTGAAGTGAACCTCGATATGTGGGAGTCTTTACTTTCACTGGGACTAAAGGAACTTGGCCCAACTTCTGAAAAACTGCTCCACATCATAATTCTCTCTCTTCTCCACTTTACACTCAGACAGCCCAGTCAACCAAGTGTTCTTCTCTTGGCAACTGACCACTGGACTTCCTAATGGAGATATGACTTGTCACAGAAAATACATGTCTGTTGGTCTATTCTGGATTGGCAACGTCTTACGTTTCTGTCTGGAGAAAGCTTATGACTTGTTTTGCATTCCTGGTACATCACAAAGCTGAAGTTGGTTCCCATTTGCAGCTTCCAGTTGAGGAAATGCGTAAAGGGTGATTCCACCTAATTTTTAACTACCTTCACCATCTCTAGGTGTTGTAGTTTTTTACCTAGACTCTTCAATCCTGGCTTAGATTATTGTCAACCAATATCAGCATATTTAAAACCAAATGTAATTTGTGAAACATTTATCTGATTCATGGAACTTCAATAAAGGGCAAGTTCACCTAATTTTTCACTATCTTGAGTATCTTTTATGAGAGAAAACAAAAAGCTAAAACCGGGTATAATGGAAAAATAATGAAAATGTCAGAAAGATGAGTTCAGTTATTACATGGTCCAGATGCAAAAAGAGGGCTGAAATTGTCCTTTACTGAATCACATAAAGGTTTCACAAATCCCACACTTGGTTTTAAATATTCTGCTATTAGCTGAGAATAATCTAGTCCAGGTTTGAAGAGTTTAGGTCTTGTAGTTTTTTTTCAATACAGTCAATTAAAGATGCTGAAGGTGGTGAAAAATTAGGGGTAATTGCCCTTTAGCCATTTCCCGAATCGGAAGTTGCAATCAGAAACCAACCTCAGCTTTGTTGGTACAGCTGTATTCAATAATTTGGAGCGATAAACAAAAACCTCTTGTAACATAGTACTTTAAATCATTGCTGCTGAAGTTATCTGCTATTATTTGAACCTCAGCTTCCTCAGCAGCAAGGTTTTACTCTACCTGATGATATGAATGTGAATGGAGCCAGCTGTCTATTTAGAAATCCGGCCTGCAGCCCATGAAATCAAAGTTCCATGCAAACCACTTGGCAAGAAATTGACACATGGAGGAATGAGGCAGGGCCCCGATAACCAAAGATGGCATTTGTTTGAACACTCGCCCGCTGCCTCCAACAGCTGAATTAGACTGTGCCTGGGAACTGCCTCAGAGCGATCCGCGAACAGAGACGCGGCCAGCTCCACACCTGTTCCCTCCCATGAATTCTCAAGTCTTTTTTTCCACAAGAATACAAATCAAAGCGGCCGTCTCCCGACGGGAACGGCGTTATCAAACGCTGGAGACGACGGGGGCAGATAGAGAGGGAAGTGGTGAAAATCAATGTTTGCGCTTGTTTTGCATGGAGAACGGGATGAAATGGAAAGAATGCATTTAAAGATTACCTCTCTCTGATCTATTTCTATATTCAGATCAAACTCGTTCCTTTGTAATCATCCGCATTCTCACGCATTTTGCCGCCGCCCCCCAACATCACGCTACATCCGACATTCCTCATCTGTGTGGTAATTTCTTTTCACGATTTCCTTCCTTATCTCTCACTCGCTTTGCTTTCATCCTCTCATTCTGCGTGACGTTGAATTGAAAACGGCAGCGGAAGTGGGTGCTCAGATTGTTCTTTATTCATGCATACTTCCTTTGCAAACACAGAGAAGTGGCGCATAGACTGAGTTTCTGCAGCTGGTCGTCACAGCGAACATATGCAAGGAACACCGCCGGGGCAGCACACAATCTCCACATTGGTTCCTGCCATGCCTTCCTGCCATTCAGAACCAAACACACCTCACCAGCCGGATTGGGATTGTGTCGTTCCTCTTTTCAGCATGTTCAACTGAACCCAGCATCTGCAGATCGTGGGCAGAGCGTTAACAATAACACGGATTGTTCTGTTTGTTTCAGGTTTTCCCTTTAATCTTGCGGACTGGTTAAAACACGGATCCAGGCTAACCGCTGAACGAAGTAATCAGCCCTTCGTATGTTAATTACAGATAGCAAACAGCTCCTTCATAATGACCTCCCCTGGGCCTCTGCATGGTTATGGCGCGGTGTTGTAATGGGGTTACTCCCACTCCTCTGTGGCTTCCCAACCACCATCTATGAAACCAAATAAGCATTATTAGAGTAAACACAGAACATTTACATATTCATCATCACAAACATGACCTAAAATTGTACCACCGAAGCACTGAGAGATGAAAGTCTTAAGACTTTTAAACAACAGCAGAGTGTACAAAAGAGGTGAAATGAGTCCGGATGTCATTGAGTCGCATCAAGATATTATTCCATTACACAGAGACCAGCCTGGTGCCTGGGAAGAGAAAAAAACTGTTCCGAGGTTCATGGCAGGGTCTTGTTTTAGACATTTTGGTGTTACTTTGCCAATGCCATGGTACAAATTATATTAATCACTACTTTATTTTTTAAATAAAAAAAAAAAAAACTAATGAGAACAAATCTATCTGGTTTGGGAGCCGTCTTTAAATGCGTGTTACCTAGGTGTTCTGGACTTCATACTCAGAAAGCTTTTTGATCTACCAAGTCCAGTTATTGAGAGTTGTCTGTGTGCTAGACTAATTGCGTCCCCTGATGCCGAGCCGCTCCTCTTCCAGGAGGAGGATCACCCTAAAGTGGAAACACAGATCTCCATCCACAGCAACTGCAGAGTTCAGAGACAGGTTAAGAACAGTGAAATGCAACCAGTTCAGCATTAATGTGAAATTGATTTAAAAACCCAACGGTTCTCTCTCATATTTCTCTTGAGGAAATATGCAACTCCAACAGATTTTCAACCTCAACTCATGAGTGTGTGGTGGCAACTTTTAGATAATGACATCTGTGATTTCCACTAATGGTTTCCATTGCTGCTTTTTCACAAATTCCAGCCACCAATATTTAAACACTTCCTGTATATTTGGTGCAGTTAAATCTACTAGTACTCATGAGTGTTTGAGATTCTTACTTTAATAGAAGACAATGAGTGGATCTTGATCAATTTGTAAGCACTGCGAAAATACTGCGACTGGCTAGCCATTAGCCGCTAACAATGCTAATGTTGGCAACTGCTAAGCAGCTTTCAGTGCTAAGCTAATGCACAGTCTTAGAAATACAGTTGGAGATTTATGGCTTTTAAGTCATATTTGATAAATATAAAATAACTGAGGTTAACATAGTGACTTGCTTAAATGCTATAAACTTTCATCAAATGTTTTCCTTTTTTTAATGAAAAGAAAACTGGGTGGATTTCCAAAGGCCATCGTCTTTATCGTCTCGTTTCCTGAGCTGGATATAGTGTCACATAGACAGCAGAGACAGATACCTTAAATTGCTTATCTATGTTCCAACTAAAGTAGCTGCAGCTCACTGGCAGGTGATGATAATTTAAAAAAAAAAAAAAAAATACTGATTAGGGTCTTTGGTTCCAAACTACTTAGAACACAAAGAACTTCTTATCTTGTCATGCTTGAAAAAGTGAAAAGTGCCCCCCTATTGTGACCCTTGAGTGACTCCCAGTCATTTTGTTAACTCCTCCTGCCAGAATATTTACCATCAGGCTCTAAACTGACACACAGGCACCTTCTCAGCGTTTTGTATGTACATGTCTTTTCCTTTGTGCATTCCATCCTACTCACCCTGTCCTTTTGTCCTCTCCTCAAGGGAAAAGCTATTTTGACCATACGAGATAAGCAAAGGGAAGGTTTTCAGAATCACACACACACACACACACACACACGCACACGCACACAGAGAGAAACGGAAAACAGAGGAAGAGTTGTTACACGCTACACATTCCTCCCTTTTTTGCAGCCATGTCTTGTTTGTACACAGGGAACGTGGCAGAATCTCATGTTTCTCCAGCTCCTGTCAGGTAGCTGCACCGCCACGTCGTCTGGCGCTGTCATCCCTGCAAACCCAGTTGTTAGGAACAGCACTGCAGCGTGCCGTTGGACTGCTTTGCTTCTTTCAGTTGACGTCACGAATGGGACGCAAAGGGGAATAAACCAGAGCAGGCGTAGGATCTGCATTTCCCGGCCCCGCTTTTTGTTTGAAACCTTTTTTTCTTTTTTTTTTTTTTTTCTCTTATTCTCCCAGCTTCTCCAGTGATGTTACGTGACACCAGCCCGATGTCTATCACGGTCCTCATTACACCTCTGTTATCTTTTCACCGGGGCCACACAGAGGATCCCTCTGTCTCAGGTGGTCATTTTTCTAAGCCCCCCCCACCCCCACTTCAACCGCTCTTTCACCAAGAGCTTTTTCCTGTGCAAAGACTGTACAGCTTATGTGAATTTCTAAAGGTCAGGCATCTGGATTTGCACCAGTTACATTCAGAAGTGCAGAAAATGTAGTACACTTGACTTGTAATGACATTTAGGTCATGACTGCACCGGCGTTGAGGAGGAGGAATCTCAAGTCGGGCCCAGAATGACGTGGAAAGAAGAACAAGTTCTGAAATGCCTTGCGAAATCGTTCACACCACTTTAAACCTTTTCGCATTTTTTTTGTCACAATGTGAAAATTTATCGTAAACCAATGCTGAAAATTTGTGTGACAGTCCAACACACACAAAATTGTAAAAGGGAAGGAAATTTTTATTCTTTTAAATGTCTTTTACAATCAAAAATCTGAAAAGTTCATAGAGTTTCGCATTAATTTGAGGATATTGCTTACCTGTAATGAGTTGGACATACTGTTCACTCTAATGAACCAGTTGCATCCAGAAGTCACCTGTTCTTTTCACATAACTCTCTTACAAATAATTTATTCTCAGAGTAGTTCAGTTCTTAAAACGCCCAGTTTTAATTTTGCACATTAAACTTATCTCTTTTCCTTCATTAAACATATTAATAAGGTTGAAAACAAACACTGCACAGAACCCCCAGCATACCATCTCCACTGTGAAACATTGTGGTGGCAATGTCATTTTGTGTGGATACTTTTTTCTCTTAAATGTCATAACTATTCCCTTCTATTTAAGTCAAATTGTTAGATATAATTTAAGACAAACCATACATTCTAAAGAACAACACATAAAAGTCAATCTCCAAGCACAAGAAATACCACAAACCACAGAGGATTTTCCAAGGTTTACAGAACCTTGAGTCAAAGTTCTTATTGTTATACGATCTCTTGACTCATTGAAACTACATTTATACATAAACTTCCTCAGCAAGGCATAAAAACTTGGGACATTAAGAATCAGACACAACCAGTGGCTGTCAGTCTTGGAACCTTTTGATGGATTCTGAGTGCATCTTGAAAAGAAAAGCCACCTGCAGTAAAGTCATTACGACTTAAATGTAATTACGCCACAAGTGAGTGATATAAAAAAGAGGAACAGTTTGACTGGGAAAAAAAGCCACTTTAACATAATCTGTGCACATGTAAAATGTATGTGCCAACATATTGGCTTACATGTCATCATCTTATGGTGAGTATTTCATTTTCCTCAAGATGTAAGACTTCATCTGCAAAAAAAAGAGGGTGAAAAATTTATGCAAAATGTAAAAGTGAAGCAAAATGTCATACCAAGTCCAAATCAACTGCATACATTAAAAAGAGATGATTTGCAATCAGCCCTACAATCATTCAGCATACAGGGCTGGAAACCTCTAATTAAAATTTTTGCAGGTCTTTGTAACTAATTAAACACATTTTATTTAAAAACCCTATATTGGCAAAATAAGCAAAACGTTTGATTCCAAAACACTCTTATTCAATCTCTGTTAATAAATAGCAACAGAGATAATTGTTGCTTTCAATGTTATTCAGGTTATTCAACAATCAAATTGGTGATAAACAATCATTATATTGTTTCCATGTGTTAGGATAGCCCATTGTTATGACACAGCGTGGTATGAATACTTTTGCATAGTCAATTGTCACGTCTAAAGGACAAAGTAGTGACACAGAGTCCACTTTGAAAGGACGACAACCACTGCAGCGGTGAGAGCTAGAGATGCTAATCCAGCCAGAAGTGCCACTTTAATCAAATGACCATCAGACCTCTGAAGAAAGAAAGGGGAGAAAAAAAAATCTACATTCATGAGGCATTTTAAGTTTTGTATGCAATGGAAAAACAAGTGGAAATGGAAACTCTCAGACAAACTTAATTCTCAAAGACATTCTTCAAACTCGAGCCTGGAGGGAGCCGCCGCAATTGACGGCGCACTTTCCACAGGCAATCAGCGTCCCCTCCCCGAAAGTTTGAATGGTTTGTGATGATGATTAGTTGACCATGTTGCGAGGAGCGCCGAGGAGTGGATGCAGATGCGGCTAATTCCGGGGGTTTAGGGCGGGATGGAGGAGGTTCACGGAATGCTGATTGTGTGGCACACACGGTGCTAGCGGCTAATCAATACAGTCAGCATCGCTAGCCTTTGCATCTTAATTTGAGGGCTCAACACCTGTGACTGCGAGCCTGGTGCTAATTTCAGCTTGATTACTGTTGAAGCTCATCTGTTTCTTTACGATCACACCTCCCTCCCTCAATTAGAGGACTTGCCAGTGCAGTTAAATCAAAGCAAACAAATGTATTTTCATTTGAGAAACTTAGTTAAGTAAACGGCGTGCCACACAGCATATTGAGTGCATGCATAATGCAAAGGGAGGAAATTTTGTTGTTCTTGCTGTTGTAATTATGAAGCTTTCTGATGAATCTGGCAATAAATATTTCAAACATAAAACATGTTCCTCAACTCATTTCCATACTTGGGAATGTTTACAGTAAATTGCATTGTTTTGAATTTGGCATAGGGATATCATTTGTATAGCAAAATGACTCCTTCTGTGCCATTCACTCAGCCCTATACACTAATGTACTGTATAGTCTGTCAAACGGTGGTGTGCGTGTGGTTGGGGGGCGACAAAAAGCGCTTGCGGCTATCATTCCTTAGCCTTTTGTTTTCGTTCAGTTTGAAGCAGGAGCCGGGGCCACGGAATGACTCCATTAATGCAGAACCTATTTCTCCCCAAATCAAAGAGAAACACCCTACCCAGAGTAATGACAACCGCTTCCCTCCTTGCCTCTGGTCGTTCTCGTTTGCTCATCACAGGGAAGGAGGTCACGGAGCTACCGGCGTACAGTAGAGCAACGTTTCCTTTAACAAAAAGGCTGGAGTGGTGCTTTCATCACTCAAACAATACGTGCAACCGCAAGACTTTCTTGTTTTCGAGGAATTGCCTCACACAGAATTGGTCAGCCCGCCTCTCACCTAATGACCACTGGAGTTGGACAGCAGAATATTCCACTTGCAAGGTTAAGCGGGTATTGACAGTGGATGTTTCAACATAACTGATGAGTATGACTCACTATTTGCAGGACATAAATACGTTTTATTGCTGCGTGGAGTAGGTGTTGACGGGCTTTGTGTAATTTCCTTCATTCGTGCTCTGTTGTGTCTGAAGTTATTTTCAACAAATTGCCTCTGCTTTTATCCACCTATTTCTTAGAATGAGCACTAACTGTATTTGTAATTCAAGTACATGACCTAGAGGTTTTTTTTTTTTTATAGCAACATCTGAACAGTGCAGAACACAGAACTCAACTACTGTGAATTGTAAAAGATGTAAAAGTTTTTCAACTCACGGTCAAACCTTGCTCAACTACAGGTAAAAGTTGCCAGGTCAAAAGATTACGTAAGTTGAAAATATCAAAACTATATCAATTTAAAAATTCTAAAGTATGCAAAGTACAAATTATATTTTCTAATAGTACTACTTGCTGTGTTGCTTTTACAAAATTGCAGAAACGACCTGATGACGTATTGACACGTAGAAAAGCTACAAAATGTCAACACCACCTGTAAAAGCTTCAGCATAAAATTGCAATAAAAAATGGCAGCTATTGTCATTGTTACTTAATTTAACGACCCCCCCCCCCAAGAAAAAAAAAAAAAAACTTGAAGTGACTTTTTTTCACCCCACAAACAGCAATACTTGTAACAATAAGTAACACCACACTTGACACAGAACCTTGCAAACATTGAACTAAGATCTGGTTTCTACATGACGTAATTCCAAATCCCAGGTGTGAGCGGCGACTGTGATTGGTTCTCCTTTACCAGATCTTTAAAACTGCATTCTGTTGAACTGAGGCTACATGTTATGGCCCTCTTCCCTGGTCCTATTCAATTCCACAAAGTATCCAGGTGTTCCTTGCAGATGGTCACCTGTTGTGGGACTCTCCTGAAACCACTGATGGTTTCTGCCTCTGTGGCCTCAGCCCTAATTAAGCCGGTATGAAAAAGACGTTAATTGTTTATTGCAGGAAAAGGTGAAGACAGTAGAGTATTGAATGATGACTTAAAATGAAAAGGCTCACGAAAGCAATCACACCAAGAGTAGCTGTGTTTCCATTAACCAATATGACTGTGCAAATTGGAATCACAAGAAGAAATTTGCTTAATGGAAATATAGAAAAAATAAACTCAAGTTTTTCAATAAAAGGCTGTGTTTTTTCGACTGCATCAAAAGTAGTGTATTGTGCAAAACTGCAATAGAAACACAATTTTTGCAACACAAAAGTTATCTTACCAAAAACCGGATATTACTACCGGCAGAAAAGATGAAGACGACAGGAAGTATTTGGAGGATGATGGCATGGAATGTCTTTTAATGACTTAC
>NW_015117196.1:0-4195 GCF_001443285.1 Poecilia latipinna | reverse complement strand
TTATTTTCTTACAAATACAAAGTAACCCCAATTGCTGATGTGCCTCTGAGATATTCTGTGAGTCCAACATCAGATGTGTTCTAAACAATTCACAGTCCAGCTGAGTGGCTGCAAGAAAGCCCTGGTCCCTCAACACAACAACAGCCAACTGTCTGGATTTCTGCCGGCGATGAAGCCGGGACCCGGGCCCAATTCACTTCTGCTTCGAGCTACACGTCTTGTGCCCGAACTCCTTCAACAAAACACAACCAAACTTCTTAACTGTGTAAGCACTCGTAAGACTCAGAACATTTTAGATTGCTCAGAGCTTTTGCATCCATCCCAAAGGAGTTGCAGTTAAATATGCTAGTAAATGTAAATGGAGCCTTTTTTTTACAGGTTAGCATAGCTTTTGACTGATGGAGGAACTGGTAGGGTTACTTTATTCCGCTGAAGGTATAAAAATGTATCCATTCATAGCATGTTCTTTGGTGAGCCATTTGTTTTTTCTTTGCATGCAAGAAAGTGGTTCTGGTTAAATAACCAGCAGTCCAGTCTGTAATTTAATCAAAGCTTTTTGTTTGTAGGAGAAAGATGGCTGTCAGACAGATACTGAATTCTCACTTTTTAGTACATGATTCAAACAGGAACATCAATGATGGCAGATCGTCTCGTACCTCCTAGTTAGGAGACAATTATTCATTTCAATTAGACATTTTACCATTAGGAACAATGGATACTTATATATATGAAATGTAATCTTATTTAAGTAAAATAAATAACAGATGGAGAAAATATGTATCATGAAAATGACCGGTCAAATGAAGAATAAAATGGGACATTTCCAAATTAATTCCTAAATATAATGGTTAAAATTATATTTAGGAATATAATTTGCAGATATTTAGCTTGGAGATTTCCAATAAAGCATGTTTTTGGAAAGATATGTCCTCAAAATTATTGCGTTGAAAAGTTTCATTTAGCCTGTATCAACAGAGCTTTTCTTTCTTATTTTTTTCCAAAGTCATGTCTGCTCACTTCAGAAGCAGCAGAGTTAAAGATATGAACAAATCCAAAAACATGCGCCCCCCCAAGAAACCCAAGCTTTGTGAGGATGAATTAGTAATCTTTTAATCAAATCTCCCTTCTTAAAATAAAGACACTATATCCGTCTATCTGTGTTTGACAAACACAGAGCAGGTGGGACACTTTGCTATGCAAATCTGAGCAGCGTCTGCCAAAATTGGAAACAGCCATCGGAATCACAAGGAGGCTTTGTCTTGGAGCAGAAAATGCAAACATATTCCAAACATACAGAGGAGGCGCTTCAAAGCCACAGGCACACACCGAAAAAAAGAAATCTTCACCTAAATAACTACAGATGAGCGGGAAACGTTGGGGTGCTGGAAGAATGCCACAAGGCAGATATTTGGCGGGTTTAGTGGCAAAAGTGTTTTTCTGTATCGTCTGTGTGTGTGTGTGTGTGTGTGTGTGTGTGTGTGTGTGTGTGTGTGTGTGCAGTGAGATGAATCCCTATAGACACGTTGCACGTTATTGTTTAGATCTGGAAATGTTGCGCGTGTGCACAACGCTGTTGGGCAGAAAGATGATTCTTTTAATTGCCATCCATAGTCATGTTGCGCTGGTATAACAATTCTGTTAATAAAATGAAACCTGGAGGTGTAGGTATTATTAATTTAGTGCGGTGCGCCACAGTAAAAGGAGAAAACGCAGAAGAACCATTGAAGAACTACTCAAAACTACTGATGTACTTCTTTTTTCTCATTCTCAGTGTTGGCTACTCTACACAGACACATTGCCACAGTAACCGACTGGCAACAAAGCTACTCAGGTATCAGGATTCAACAACAAAAAACGCAAATATTCCCCACACAAAGAACAGAACATTGAGTCTGTTGCAGTATTATGTTACAGGTTTGATGTTTATTTTGCAATTATTGATAAGTGATCATCCAAAAACTCACAATTTAAACCCTTGCTCTGCTGATGATCTGTCAGAGTTGATGTGTGGGTCACCTCTTCTTTTCCTCACTGAACTGAAACACACCGAATTCCACAGCCCGTCTACATGTTAAGGTTGTCAAAGTCAAGCTAGCATAACTAACCTACTTTTTTTTAATTAAAATCTTTTCCTGACCTTGTTATGTTGTCAATTAGTAGCCAAGTACTGAGTCTCGTTTTTGTTTATAGATCATGTGTACATTTAAGATTTAGTGCATTATGTTGACAACTTGACAGCTAAAACCAATAGCAGTCATCATCTGCAAGCAGTTTTTTTGCCCTCCAGCAGGGAGCTGGAGGATGGGATTATACGTGTGCAACATCGTGTTACAATGTGTCTACAGAAGCCCTTTGAATTGCCTTGTTGCTGAAAATGTGCTATATATATAAAATTACCATACCTTACCTTAGTAAGTCAGAATAGAAACTATTTCCTATGGAGATGAGTGGTGATGTGGTAAGGGTGAGCCTCAGTCAAACAACAGAACCCCAACGCCAATCCCAAGAAGGTTACCATCTTCCTCCCACTGCCTACTGAATGACAGAATAAGGAACTACATGAAACACTGGAAGGGTAGATGGGAGGAAAGGTGAGAGCTCTCCCCTCCGTGGTCTGAAAAGTTCCCACATACTGAGATTTCAGCGGAAAGACTGGAGGTTTTGCTGCGGTTTGCCAAGTGTTTTGTTTGGATCCACCGAATCCGCTCAGTTTCTCCACAGACACTTAGTTGTTAGAGAGAAGCGAGATATTGTTACTTTTAGTAGAGACACATTTGGAAAATCAATTTTGAGTTTTCAACACATACTATAGACAGCCCTGCTTCTGTCTTCAATGCGACTGATACACCGCATTGTTCAGTCCTAATGAAAAGCTCTGCACTGCAGCATAGACCCGGAGTCTCTAGAGCCTTCCAGCCTTGTGAAATTGAATACTGATTTTCCCACGTTTTGAGTTTTGCTGGATGTCTTACCAAGAGGCTTCCATTCTGAAATCACTGGTCCAGCAGACACACACATGGCAATCATAGGAGAGAAGGATCCTCTCCTTCGGTGGCCTTGTTGTGCGAGACTGTTTGTCATGAGCGGGGAGTGAAATGTCAGTTGTGTATTCCCAGCACATCTTTGAGTCAGAGACAAAGGCAGGTTTGTTGCAACGGTAGAAAGGGTTGTTTGTCTGGGGCCACTTCTTTTTTTAGAGTCTGGACCGAGGGTGGCACACTTCAGAGGCCAGATGGAAAAATATGACAGGCAAATAGAGCAGAAAGTCTATTGTAGTAGGTAATGACTTTCTGGAGGATTCATGCTGGGAATATGAAAGGAAACCCCCAACACAAACACATGCACACAATCCCCATCCACAAAACCCACTCTTCTCCTTTCTTCTGTCTTCCCTTTAGAAAAAAGACACTAAGAGCAAAACACCATAAGGAAATTCAACTGAGCATAAACAAGGTCCAGTCTATCTACCCACTTACATATTTATCTATAGACCTAAAACTACCTAGTGATGTCCAGAGATGATTTCCTTTTAATGACACTAGGCATGACATACTTTTTAATGACAAATGGGGCATAACTACAGACAAAAATATTTGCCCAAGTAGCATTTAATGCAGAGTTTCGAAAAGCCTGTATGATTCCCACATCTTGATAGTGCACCCATTCATGTTGACCTATCAAATAACATCCAAGTAAAAAATACAATGAATTTGTGATTGCACCTTGACCAAATGTACATTTCAAAGTGGGGCTGTTAAAATCTATGTGTTAATTCACATTCTTTTAACAGCATCATTTTTTTTCTTTTTTGATGTGTTAATTGCATTGGTTTCTGTATTTTTGGATGTCATCTGTGCTGCAGTTTGAATGTTATTTTGAACGTTATCTCCTGCTTCTTAAAATAAGAAGTATCTGAAAACAGCACCACTCTCTGTCCTCTACTTGTCCTGTATCCTGTAGATAGAGCTCAGGAACAACCACAAGGACAACCCCAAAATTATCTTACTGTTGTTGACGAAACAACGTAGCAAAGCATCATTCATGACTGAGCAACACTGAACTGCTTTGAACCACATTAAACACAAAATGTGTCTGAAAACTTTCTCTAATTTTATGTCCAGCCACATAAATTGTAAGACAGTATCAGTATTTCCATTGCAGATGTGCGAAAAATGTAGTTGTATCCTGCTAATGT
>NW_015117195.1:0-21602 GCF_001443285.1 Poecilia latipinna | reverse complement strand
ACACACACACACACACACAGTAAAATCTGCTGGGTTAAAAATAACACAATACGTAACCCAGCGCTGGGTCAAATATGGACTGACCCAACGCTAGGTTGTTTTAACTCAAGTGTGTTGGGTTGACGGTTTAACCCAGCATATTGGGTTATAGTTACAACCCAAAGCTTGGGTTAAATTGACCACTGCTCAAAGTTAAAATTACTCAATATTGAGTTGAAATTTATAACCCATTACAAGGGGTTATTTTACCACCATATTTTTATTTTAAAAAATCTTTTTTTTTCTTTTTTACTTTAAAATTCACTATAAAAATTGTACTAAAAACAGCTCAAAAGAACTTTTATAACAGACATGTAAACGTTACAAAATTAAACAATTGATTAAAACCACACCCTTTTTTTTACTTTATTGGTATATAGAAATATTTTCATCAAAACAGTTTGACAGAAATGTAAAAAAAAATAGTGACATAGTAACAAAAAATATTTTTAGGTCAGAGCATTTAAAAGTTATTTAAGGGTTATTGAAGAACTGCATTTATTCTTCCATGGCATCTAATTGGGCCCTCATTAATTTTATCGGGGGTGACTTGTTTCCTGGGATTTCATATATCACAGTTTGGAGAAAATCCCAAATCTGGATACACAACTTCAGATAACTCGCATCAAAAACAAAGAAAGCTTTGAAACGGCCATCAACAGCCCCCAAAAGAGCTGGATATTCCAAAGCAGTTCCATTTATGATGACAAATGCTTGGGAACACCAATACCTGTCCCCAAGCATGAGAACACGTGGGTGCTATGTTGCTGTATTTCCAAGATATTCCACCATGTTTGTCCCAATCTGGTGTGTGGAAAAAGCAGAAAGCAAGCCTTTAGTTATTTTAACCCTTGTGCGTGCAGGAACTGAGGCAAACGTAGAGGTTTATGGAAAATGATACAGGTTTTACGTGTGTGGGGTCAGTTGGACCCCATTTCGACATACAAGGATTAAAGCTAAGGAGGAACATTCCCCACTAATAATTTTTGATTAATTCTTATATGATTCTTGATTGATGCATCATCAAAAGACCCTTGCGTTTGAAGTTTACATATGCTATATAAAAACACATATATATATTTTTGGTCAACACTGTCTCATGACATTACAATTCTCATTTCACGTCAATTAGGACTTGGTAAATTCCAGATTAATCACAGGGAGAAGAGTGAGGAAAAACAACATATTTGTTTTAAACTTCTGGTTTCAATTACATTTAAACAGCAAAGAACTCATTCTGACATGAAGATAGACTTACTGGCTGGATATCAATGAAGGCTTGCCGGACTTTCAGGTTGCTGGGTCTGGCCACGTTTCGCCCAACTCTGTACGGGACAGGGAGGAGTTTGGCAGCAGCTGCAGTGCAACATCACTCTGTTTGTCAAAGAAAAACTCAGATTAAAATGCTACACAATCTAAAAAGAGCCACAGGAGAAAAAATAGTTCAGAAAATGTCCCTTTTGAGCTTCAATACGTTATGGAGCAAATCAGTCTCAGGCAGAAGACTGCTCCTCTCATTCTTCCCCATGCGAATGATCTTTGATGAGAGCCAGGTGTTCCGGTTCTCTGTCAGTTTTCCACAAGACTGTGGATATAAAACAAAATCTAACGATCAGAAAAGACAAAAAATACAAATCACCTATTGAATTCAACCTCTCCTGTTCTGGGTGGGTTGATATTTTGAGTCTGATTGTACATTTATACATGGTATTGCAGTTGAGTGTTTAACTGATCTTATAACCTCACCATGCATGGTGTGTCCAACAAACGTGGGAACTCTGCAAAAATCTGCTGCATTGGGATTGTCCCACTTGATCGGATCCATCTTGCGCGATATACTGCGGTTTCCCGCATGTATTGAACTACCTGGTCTGCAGACCAGATGTTATTTTTTAGCCATTCTGTCAACTGGATGGCACATTCAGTACTAATGGTTGGTTTTGTGGGGAATGCATTTAAAGTCTTCTTTTAATTTTAGTTGCTGAAATTAAACGTTCAGTCTAATTTAAATTTCAGCTGGTTAATCAGCTGTCTTCAACTACTTACTTCATAATTGGAAAATAAAAAGGTTGACAATTAACATATAATTGGCATTGTGCTGTTAAGATGAGACCAAGTACTTCACTCTCCTGTTAATTAGGTTGCTTCTGGCTGTAAGAGGCAGAAGATTGACCTTCAGATCTTTATTTTTGTGAAGCATTGAGCATGTACTATGACTTCTTACTTCCATCTTCCTATTGAAGGTAAATCAGAGATTCACTGCATTAAAGTTGTTCAGAACAAGAGAAGATCTTAAGGAACAAGATGCAGATTGTAAAATTATAAAATACTAATAGAGATAAGAAAATGCATGACATACAGTATTTTAATTGTAATTGATGCTTTAATTTTTATAATGTGATTTTGTAAGCTTGGGAGATTCTATTTGAAATACTTTGTAATTCTCAAGTTATGTTGTTTGAAATTACCATGTGATGATGTGTTAAACTGAAAAATGTTTGTTATATCTGACATTTGTTGAAATAATTGATAAAATATTGCTTTATATTTCTATGCGTTGCTGATCTCTGCTTGTGTTAGAACTGGATTGTACTTCTGAGTTTGTCTCCTAACTGTGACTGAAATTTAGTCTGAAAGCTTCTGCTTGATAAAGAACTGTTCCCGTCATGTTCTCTAATGTGATTGGATGGTATGTTTCTCTGGAAAATATAATTTGTACACTTCTCAGCTCTTCTTTAATAGTTTTCCCCAGGAGACTATTGAAGTCATGATAAGCTTTGAAAAAAATAATTTAGTACTTTCCACCAGCCAGAAAAAAAGTTCTGTAGCTCTTTGGTGTTGTGAAGTAAAAGTGATGATCAAATCATCAATATTTATCATCACAATTGTTGATTTAAAATTGAAAATCAACAATAACCACAACATTGCAGTATGATTAGGTTATTAGAGTTATTACCATTAAAATTATTACCGTTGTTATCATGGTATTTTTATCCAGTATTTACTGATGTGATATGATTTTTCATAATGTAGATACATAAACAAAATCAATATATTTGAATATTCAAATACAAAATTGTACATAAGTTTAATTAAGAAAATAAGTAAATTGTACAGAGTATTATACTTTAAAAAAATCTATATATCTGTATTTCAAACAACCAGAGGATGATGTATTTTCTCTGCCATTTTATTATAAAGACTACAAGCCCTATGAACAATACATTGTTTATTATTTAAAAAAAAAAATCAAAATTTGAAATCTACCAGAATTAAACACATTCCTAATAGGGAACAACACATTTCCTATTAGATACTTTTTTGTGGCATTTGCTTTTTGCTTTTATTTTAATACACTAGCAAAATATTTTTGAAACTTTGAGGACACCAGCAGTGTGGGATCTTATGAATGCTATGTATGAGTCATGCACTATGTTCTTACAAAATATCTTTTAGGGTGTAAAAGTTGTCTAAATATTGACTGATGATGAAACTGGTCTGGAAAAAGTGAAAGTATATCTTAAATTAGCAGCTTGTGCAAAAGAAGTTTACACTGACCTGTTGTAAATGGCAGTGCAGAGTGTTAGGATATTGCAGCCATATGCTGTGTACAGGAGAGTGCATAACTGCTTGCTTTAATTCCTTGATGAGGTCTCTGTATTGAGGTCAGTCAGTGTTTGCTGTGCACAGGAGCGTAGTTTTGATAATTACCCCCATCTTCACTAGAAACCTTTGGCTGAACCTCAGGAGACCTGAACTCATTCCAAGCTGGAGTTTGACAAACAGATGAACTCTCCACCCACACAATACTCCAGTCAGTCAGTCTGAGGTTCTCTGGAGTTTTCAGTAACTTTGCTATTTGTGCTCACAGCTTCTGTCCTTTGGTAATTTTCTTGTTCCTTTTTAGTTGTTTTTCAGCAACAATTGTTTGATTTTCATTCAACAAGTTCAACATTTCTCTCTGTCCTCTGCCACTTTGTCAAATATGCTATATAATCCTGCAATTGTGGTGACAAAACTATGAATTTATATTTATAGCTTCTGAGGAAGTTATAAATTATAAAGAGTGTAAGCTAATTTGACAAGGGATGGGATCGTAAGGACTAGATTATTGTGTGTTTTACTGTGACATTGCTGCGGAAAGGTATTCCATAATCTAGCACCTCTCAAACTTGTTTCCAGAATATACAAGCAGAAATAAACTGCAGACAGGTTACCGATGGTAAAGTTGTAGTGTTTGCAGAGATTGGCTGGGACAGATGATGTCATTCTTTCAGATTTACTGTGAAGGAAAGTCTCTGGAGCCCAGACGTTATGTTGTTAACTTTGGGTTTACAAGAGAGTTCCACATTTTTTTCTGCAAATATGTCTTAGAGAAGGAAAAGCCCCTTACCTCTCAAGTAGTTGTTGACCTGAGTTGCTGAAGTTGCTGTATATTGTTGACAAGCCTCTTCAGTGTTACCTGGAGAATGGCAGCGGATCACATCTCTCCGTGTTCTTTGGGAAATCTACATCAGGGTGTTAAAGAGAAGGCTCCAATCAATTGTTTAACTTCAATTAAGGAGGAGCAGGTCATTCTTTGTAGGTCATGGAACAGTGAACTAGATCTGTATCTTTGTTGTTCTCCTAATTAGATCATTTAGGTTAACTTTTAAGTTCAGATGTTTTTTGTTGTTGTTTCCAAATGGCCTTACAACCATTTCCACCATCAAACTTTCTGGGTGAATTGTTAGTTTTTAAATTGATGGTTTACTTTTAGGGTATCACCGAAACAAGAGCCATGTCTGGCACAATGCTGAGCTGATGTCTTTTGTCTGCACTTCACCTGGACTTCTCTTTGTCACTGACGCCATTTGTTGTGCTCATAATCATGATCTTCCAAATCAGGTGTCTGGTTTGGAAAACTAGGCATATTTATTATTTGCAATAGTAGGAGAACCTATCCATCCTGTGAAAGTGAAGAAGGTGACTAGAAAAGCAAGGCTCTTGATTTTTATGTGCCCATATAAAACTACCAGAGTGGTCCACAGTGGTTGCTGATTCCTGTTATATATTGTATAAAGCTCTTGATTTACTGCTTCATTTATTTTCCAGCTCTACCCTTTGGTCATGATACATTAATCGTGTGTTTAGAAGATCATGATTCTGTATACAAGCTACTTAAATGGGTTTCCTCTGTAGGCTGGTTGGGCTGAACCTTAGTGATAAGGTGCTCTTCTTCCTGCTTGGTAATAGCACTTCTGAATTGCACTTTGAAAGGAGTCTGTTGAGGTGGTTTGGGATGCTTCCTAAATGCTGCCTTTTGGAGGTTTTATGGGTATGCTGGGAGTAGAGCATGAGAGCAGACCCAGTCCTTCGTGGAGGAGCTTCATATCTCCACTAATAAAAGTATAGCAAACTGATCCACATCAGAATTCCCCTTAAGGATAACATTGTACTATTTAGAAGATAGGGATGACTCGGATTTCCTCCTCAAACTGTATTATCTTCCTTTCCACTTAAATATCAAATAGGTGGAAACAAATATTACAGTTATTGGTTTTTATGTTACCTTAAACCTTTTTAAACTTTTTAACATTTTACTTCTTAGAGTTTTATCAACTTGTACCTCAGAGAAAATTAAGTATTTATTTTGTACAGAAAAAAAAAACAAACAAAAAAAAAAAACAAAAAAAAACAAGGCTAGTGTGTGTTTAGTTCAAGTTAAATGAGGTACATAGTAAGTCACTCTGGTATTGTATTATGTAAAAAAAAACAAAAAAAAAACAATAAACCTACCTCTTAAGAGTTAATAAAGGGCCGATAAACAAAACAACAAAAAGCAGATGTAAAGCTGGCACTTGGATCCTTTTCTCCAGCAGAAAATGTAGAGTGGGATTAACGTAGTCTCTGGATAGGAATATTACATCAATCTAGGAACATCCTGGCATGACTTTATTCAGACTCAGAGGAGCAGCTGCTGGCTGAACGTTTAATATTGTATGTGATGCTGTCTGCCAGCTTGATTCTCAATTGCCGTAGGGAAAACAGTGTGGAATGTAAACACACTTACAGGTTAACACAAACGCATGCTATCAAAGGCTCTTTACCATTACAAACTGGAAGTTAGCTCATCAATTTTCCAGAGATAGTGTCAGGTTTTTTTTTTTTTTTTTTTTAAGAGATTATAATTATACTTTTGACAGCGTCTTTGCAAAATATTTCTGTCTAGTTGTGAGTTTCTAACAATGTGTTCAATAAGCGTTTCATCAATTCTCTGCTTTAAATTGTTACAGTGGATTCTGTTGGCATCAAAACTAGCCAATAATGCAATGCAACACTAGCTTCAGCAATAAAATGGGAACCTAAATATATAACTAACGGGTCTTCATATCAGTTTTTTGGACATACATTATCCATAAAGTTGTTGGTGAATGCAAATTCCAAGACATTCGAACTCGGCATTCCTTTTCATTTTCCCATTTACCTCATTATCTGTCACTCATCTATTTCCTCAAATATCCTATATTTTTCTGAACTCTACTTCCTCTAACTTTGTGTGATTGGATCAGAGCTGACAGGCTCCAGTAAACCCTCTGAGCAGCCTCTCCCATTAGCTCTGTCATGCGTTGAGCTTGCCTCACCTCCCCTGTCGCGTCTTTTGTAAAACATTCTCAGTAGGACTGGTATGACCTGAAGATGGGTCCAAGGAGAGTTCAGGCTTGTGGAAAATCCCAGACTCATGATCAGATTTCTTGTTTCTGCATCATTGTTGGGTATGTTGGGTACCTTCACCTGTATTTTATATGTTTGGAACTGAAGGGAATTGTTATCATATGACTTGTACAAAATAGGGTTCAGCTTAAGAAAATTATATTTATAAAATAAATGTATTGAATAATAAAATGTATAACTTGAAACAAATGAAAATATGTTTCTATTTGTACAAAAATAAATGCTATGGCATCCAGAATAGGATGGCATACCGTCCTACTCTGTAATTTCACCAAGGACTTGTTGAGAATTAAGGACGGAAAACTAAGGGGCACCAGGTGCTTCAGTGGCAGAGCACATGCACATTATGAAAAGGCTGCAGTCCCTGGTTTGATTCCCAGCCTTGGGGCCATTTACTGCATGTCCGCCCTTCTCTCTCTGCCCTTGTCTCTGTTGAACTACTCATGAATAAAGGCCACCAGTGACAAACAAATCTTTAAAAAAAACGAAAATAATAAAGTTAATTTGTAAGATGTTTTGATAGGAATGTCTTTATTCTGGCAATGTTTCAATATGGCAATAGGGGGATATAGTAAAATGCTTTTATGAGTATGAAACTCCATATATGAACTTTTCTTACCCAATTAAAAATAAGTTCTGTCTAAGTTCCAAACCAATCTAGCACAGTGCCAGACAATCAGTGAGCATCTTATGGCCAATTGTGATCCAGGATATCGGCGAAAATCCTTCTGTTTGCAACATAGTTTTATGGGTCACTCTCTATTGAGTTTGGTATTCATTTTCTGCCACTGTAGATCTGCATAATTTCAACAACAGGTAAACCTTTATGATTTTCTTAATGTCATTTATTCTCGAGGACATTCCTTTACAAATGGACTGTTTGGCATCAGGAACATTATTGCGACAGATAGAAATTTGTTCAGTAAGTGAAGACACTTTTTTTTTTACTGTTTCCTTTAAAAGGGTTGGGAGGGTGGGTTCTTGATTGCACTATAAAATGGCACTAGTGCCTGGATAATATCTCCCCTCTAATTATTTTTCAAAACATAAATATACTGTAACTAAGATACAGCCTTGATTTTGTGTTTTGGGACTTTAGTGGAAACATGGCTTACAAAAATTACAAAAATTTAAGCACTGACCCATAAATTGGAGTGCATTAAACAACAACAAACAAAAAAAAACTGCCATTGCTTTTTCTAAGCAGGTTGTGAAAATGCTTCAGGAAGTTACTACCTGACTCTTGTTCTCAAGCTATATGTTGATGCACTACAGTGATAGATGTGTTGCTGCCAATAAGAGTGGCATATTTCACATTTCTATCAACCGTATAGTTATCAGAAAATGATCTGACACAGCAGAAAGAAACTATTATGCTCCTGGCATACCTTCCTATTCTGAGTTTCTTTTACCACTCACTATTCCCATACCTGACCTTCAGTTACAATTCATAAAGCAAACATAGATGGGGTATTTCTTTTTCAGGATTATGTTAAACCCACTTCAATATGTGATACATTTTTTATATCATTATGAAGAAGTTATCTTTGATTTTGTACATTATTCTTTAGACATAAATCTCAGATTCTTTATGATGTTATCTTTTATGTCCAAGTATTAAGGATAGGAATTTCATTTTCTCTGACTTAACATAGATTTACCGTATAATGCCATCGGCTCCTGGTCTTATCTGGTTTTTAAGCTCAGACTTCATCCCTTCCCAACATATGGGTAGCAAATCTTTACTGTCTTTTGTCAAAGCAAGCCTAGAGGTTTGTCCATTCCTGTCTGTTTTCAAGTGAATCAGTCATTTGAAAGGTGGAGATGTTTACTTCGGGTGAAAAACTGCACTTCCCTATAAAACACAATATTTTAAGAAGTTTTTCTTAAAACAAGTAGGTTGTCCCCCACTTACTTTTCATTTGGGATGTGTATTTGTTTACCTAGTCTTGTCAATAATGCTTCAGTTTCTTTTATTATTTTAAAAGTTTTTTCATTTAAAATGAATCTAAAATGAATAATTTTAGATAACATTTGTTAATTCAAGCATGTTTGATAAGCGAGCTCGACTTGACATGTGCTCCAGTTGTAACTTCACTATAAATCTTGTTTCGCTTCCAGAATAAAATATGAGGCTTTTACACTACTGTCATAGTAATTTCATCTACGCACATGCAAAATTTTCTACATAAAATATTGAACCAACTTTTGATAGGTTTTGCCATCCTCAAAATCTTAGGAATGTTGAATCACAGTCATTTTTGAAAACTGTATTTTTTTGAGTTTTATTTCAAGTAAATAAAGCAGTGTTTAAAAAAAAATGCTGCAGCAACTTCAATTACACTGTCATAAGTGCAGTTGGTGATCAAAGTCAAAATATTTCTTAACTCAAGCTGGAGTAGAAGCCACATGAAAATTTCTGGTTGCAAGACATGTCTTAATCCTGCAAAGCCACAGCAACCCCAATTTGTTGCTGACATTGGGTACATTAAAGGGGCAAAAGCACAAAGATATTAGTAGGAGGTAAACTAAAACTTGGGTTTAAGATTTAGGTAAAACTTGAGTTTGCACATTCAACTTGTTCTAAACCTTTGTGCAAAGGCAGATTGGCTACACAAGAATCTCTGCAAAGCAAAGGGCTGATGCAAATGTTATATATTCAAATGAGGCACTTTTCTTCCATTTAAAAGAAAAAACACCCATATCTATGTAAATCATAGCCAGCACAAACAACCTCTCATTCTTGAAAGCCAAAATTGTGGCACGAATATTTTGCTGGAAAAAAATAAGAGCTGGTAAAAGCCTTTCACAATTTTGGCTCAACATAAAATTGGCAACAGCTGTATTGGTTGGGGAGTTTTTCCTGTCTTCTGGTAAGGTTTCTCTGATATTTATAACACATATTTCTATTGAAACAGTTTTGAACTCTTTCTTAAAATTGTTGGTTTATTTTTATTTTTTTTTTACCAAGAATACAACTTTAATGATTGTAGGATGTTCCAATAGTACTTATCAAACCAAGATTAATAAATTCAAGCAAGTCTGCAAAGAAGGTCCTTTTGCATTGCTTGACTTGGGTGAGGTGCTCTAATGAATCTATGCTGTATGTCACTATTGGATTGGCAAGAGCTTGGTTATCTGTTGGAGGTTTTCATGATTTATTAAGTGATACTAGAATGATTTAATTGGACACAAGTAGGCATGCTTATGTGAGTGAATCATCATCACTTCTAACAGTGTCTACATATTGTTGCATGGAATTGGGACTCATTATTATTGTGTCGCTGCTAAGAAATTGTATCACACATATACATTTTGCAACAGTGGTGACAAGCTTTTGGCATGTTTAAAAAATATTTAGCTATAGCTATAAATCTAATTGCGGATGCTACAGCATTAGATTCCTTGGAAGGCAATACTGCAGCTTTGTTTACATGAAGCTGTTTATCTTTATTTGTGGTAGAACACAAAGCAGATATGTAACTATGTGATGCCATAACATTATATAAGAAAGATGATTTTGAAGGATGGTCTTAAACTCCTAAACATGTCTTAATTACACATGAAATACACATAAATAAATTCTTACTCTGTTCTTGAATTTCTTCCTGTGAAAAAGATTAAATATGGAAAAATAAACTTTGCATATACTTCCAAATCCCACTGGTGCACCTGGTAGTAAAATGTTGTCTAAAATGTAGTAAAATGTTGTCTACAAGAATAGTGTCAAAATGTCTGTGTGAAACTTGACTGAAAGGTCTCGATCAGAGAGAGAAAAACCAAGTTAGTTTTCTGTTGGTGACAGCAGAGTGCTGCTTCGGCTTGTGTTCAGCTGCTAATGAGGGAAGCTATGTGTGTCTGCTGAAGCCTTGTGTGAAGTTGAGTCTAAACTGGAGGAGGTGGAGACGACCGGATTTTCATCACTTTTGCTGCAAAACATTGTTCAGTCACACTTATTTTTATTAATATCTGGCTTTAGTTTTAATGAAAAACTCCCAGTAAGCAGTGTAACTTCTTGAGAAAATATCTCCATGATTCTGCCTGCATATTGTCCTGGTCTGTAGGTGTTTTTCCCCCCTATGCACCATTTCACATGAATTAATGTGAATTCATGTTTTTTGGTGGAACTGTGCACTTGCATCTTTGTCATCTTTCTCTCCATGCTGACCCTGTGCTGAACTTGTGACACAGCCAAAGTGTATCCTGCCTCTTTCCCTATTACAGCTGGGAAACGTTCCAGCCAATGCATGATACTAAACAGGTAGGGAAATGAATGACTTAACAAAAACAACCACAGGAAAAAGCCCCAATCCATCCAGATTGAGACTGTTGAAAATCACCCAGAATTTGGATGGCCTTTACAAAGATGTTCAGATAGCTGTGGGCTCCCAGTTACTTGTGATACTGCATGAGGTTTCTCTTAAGGCTGGACTTGATGCTTTAGGGGAAAAAAAAAAGACACATTGAAATTGATAGAGTTATATGTCATAGTAGCTGACATTGTGCAATTTAACTGGAATGCAAAAACACATTAGCTTATAGTTAACTGTTATGCTTTTAACACCACATAAATTCATTTAAATTATTGAACCAAGCACTTTAGTGGGTAGTTGTGCTTTTGGACTGTTTTTAGAATATCTCTATTTAGATCTTTTTTTTTTATTTTTTTGTCAGAAAAAGATCTGGCAAAACAAAAATGAGGGATTCATTTATGCTCATATTTAAATTAAGACTTTCCCTGAGGAAATCCAGGCATTTTTTTTGAAGAGTGGATGTTTTACCTTTAGTTTTAAAAGTAATTTTTATTGAGACATGAACACAAATATCCAAGCAAAATCCTAAAATAACTTGTTGGCAGAAATATTCCTTATTTGTAACAAAAAAATAAATAAATATGAGCAACTTTATTTTCAGATTTTATTGCCAAAGTTGCTCGTCTTGACAAGTGAAAATAAGAAGTCTGCTTTACAAAATACTGCAGTACATGTGAGCCCATCCTTGAGCCCATTAGTACAAGAAGTATTGGACTTATGCAATGTACAGCCACATTGAATGTGCTGTACATGTTTGATCAATTTCTTCTTTGTTGTTTATGTCACAAGTTGCATAACACTACATGTACCATCCTCTGCCTGAGGCATTACGGTGTATTTTGTTACACTTTATAATGCAGATATAACAGGTTTTTGCTCATTTTGCTGTCGGCCTCATACAGAGGAATGTTAGCTTTAAGTGACCACATGACGTACCGGTTCTGACAGCTACCCATATGGTTGCAGCATAACAAGTTTTTTTATTCAGGGAATGAATGAGGTCAGAATCCTCCGCTGTCTCCGACCTCTCCACCAGGCTGACCTTCCCTGTCCAAACTATGTATCTCACTTGCATGTCAGTGGAAATGTTATCAAAGGGAATATCTTTGATACTGGTACTGGTTGACTTTTACACATGAAATATAAAATATGAGGAGAAATCATACATGTGTTTGAGCTATGTGAGTGCAAGCAGGCTTGGTGATTAATTTATCATAATATACATTTTCTTGCTGACTTAGATATTGTAGTATGATTTAGCATTGCACCTTATGGCAAATTGTCTACTCTAAAAGCAAAGGTCTAATTTTGCAGTGAAAACAGATTTGCACAATGTGGTACTAAAATGTCAAACAGAAGTATTCAATTTGCATAATCGTGATGCAGTTTAACACATTTATGTTAATGCAATCTTCTGAGAAGGAATTGCTTGATAATAGCAATTTAAAGTTCTCTTTTAATAATATAAGTGATTATGATGATTCTTTAACTTTCACTGTGTGTCTGCAGGGACTCTCTGCATTTATGGTTACATGAATGTCAGCGCTGCAGGCCAGATGCCGGTGATGGAGGAGCTTGTCAGTGAGAGGTGAGAATTAATCAACGTTTATGTTGTGCAATCACTGTTATTGTGATTAAGCTTCCTAAAAATGATCACTCTGCATAATGCACCACACACAAAGAAAGTTACTTATCTCCAATAACTTTTACAATATATCACACTTAATGCAAATATGAACAATTACTGATCATAAAAGATTATGTGTACAGATGGTGACAAGTTTGTTGACTTTCTAAGTAAAACAATATTATCAAATCCAGCCATTACCACAGTTGAAAAATTCCACACACAAAAAAAAATAATAATAAATTTAATTTTATTTATTTAGTGAGGGAAAAAACACTAAAGTAGTACTACATTGCATGGCACAATACAGTGCCCTGTACAAATGACAAGTTCTCTAAAATACACTAGTTTTGTAATCATATTTTGTTTTTTTAAAGTCTATCAAAGTTTTTTAGAGCTTCCAATCATGAGTTTATGGTTTTCTATTTCCTCTGGGATATAAGTGTGATGTGGCACAGAGACCCATTTCCTTTAATAGCTGACCAATATTCAGAACAAGGACTTGAGATAACTTGAAGCCACCCACACTGAGGAGGATATGAGGGAGATTAAAGACATTTGCAAAGGTCATGGTTAGAAAACTGCACCTAAAAAATAATATTTTGATGTCACCAATTCTCCAGGAAGCCAGTAAATTATGTCTACATGCCAATCAGTTAAATTTCCCCCCATTGAATATTGTAATCAAATGTTAGGTTTTTCAGTGAGAGTAAGGTCCTGCAGTTGAAAATTAATAACAATAAATCACTTCTCAATGAGTGTCAACAAATTGGTCTTTGTCAGCTACATGTGTGAAATTGTCTGATGTATATTTTCATGTAGTCCATTCTTCCAAAATGCTACTATTTTATATATCAAGACATAAACTACCATATAATAGCATGCAACATGTTCTTATGTCAGCTCAGCTAAGTGACCTTAATTAACACAGATGCTGTGAGGTTCTATTTCTTGAGATCTGGTGTTTTCTGAACTGAACTTCCACACTGATGTTCACATGATAACTGGGTGACAAATAAAATACAACTTACTATGCTATCGTGTCTCTGTAAGATGTTATTGCAATGTGCAAACAGCTTGTTGTATGGCATATCTGTGAAACTTTACCAGAGGCAGTTAAATCCACATGGATGATGAGCTTTTGTTTGGTGTTTGTTGATGGTGGGAGCTGTGTAACACATTCCTCCACACCATAAAAGTCCCATCATTGTCATCCTTAATGGGACCAGTCAGTGACCCGTAATGGTCTGCATTCACTCTCAATGCAACTGCAAACAGGTCAAACAGGGAACTTTCTAGTTTTCAGCTTAAGAAACAAAACAACTCTTTAAATAGTTTCATTTGTTTACTTGCATTATTTATTATCAAGGAGCTTAGATGAGAAGCTTCTTCTCTAGTTCTCCTTTGCATTGAAAGAAAATCCTTTCATAGAATGCTCCAAGCTCAAAGTGTCAGAAAAATGCGTTTGAATTCATCTTAATTCATAATATGATATACGTGGTGTTTAACATGTTAACATAGGCAGTTATAGGCATTTTCAGTGGCGGTTTCAAGTATTCATAGATATTAGCTGGGGTCTGTGATCACTTACCTCTGCAAATACTTTGGATTACTGGAATTTACAGCTCATCTGCTCTTTTTTTCTTCTGAGAACAAATAGAAAATTTGCATAATCACTTGGTGTTCAGTTCACTTTAAAAGCTTAGCTTGTTACTTGTTTTATTCTATTCTGTTTGTTTTCATTATGTGCCAAACAACAACAAAAAAAAACACTAAATGTTAACTTTGCTCTTTTTACTATTTATTATATTTTAAAGTGGTCAAGATTTGTTGTTCATAGGGCTGCCTTGACATAAAATTAAAAATGCCTCAATGCAGGAATTTGGGTTGTGTTTTTTTTATTTTTTTTTTTATCCACAATCATTCATGTCCAGATCTCAGAACATCAAAAGTAGATTTTATAATCTACCCTCAATCTTCATAGACATAAACCTGTGTGCAGAAATAAAGCTGAATATGTCCTTTAGCAGTCATTTAATTTAGCATAAAAACACAAAATAAATGTATTATACGTTAAGTTACTTATTTTCGTGTGCACTTACTATTAAAGTCTTTGTGGTAAAACTGCACCCATTGATAGTGTAGTGTCAAGCATAGCAGTATCAAAATTCTGCAACTCAAAAATGAATTGGCAGTCCTGATTCCTGCTTCAGGCTTATTCTCATCTTCTTAAGGAGCGTTTGGCTCTGCTGAGGAAACAATGGGCTTTGTGGGATTTCTGCCTCACCACTCGCTGCCTCTGTAGTCGTTTTCCCCTTCAGGCTTGTTGATTTCATTTGAACACAGATCACGTTAAAACTGTTGGGTGGTATTTTTTCTGCTCTGGATTGTAAAAATAGCAGTTTCCTCTGCTTGGTAAAGTTTCAAGCATTTCAAGGTGCAGATGAGAGACGAGAGCTTTTTTTTTTTTTTACTAGCCACAGTTTGCCAGTATTTTTCTCACTGTTGCTTTGACGCAAAAAAGTGACGATGACGAGATAAACGGGTAGAAGACAAAAGAGATACACATTGCTACAATACTCCAATGGTATACTTTTGAGCATTTTATTCCAACACTTATCCCAAGTGTTGTTTTATATTCAAATGTGAAATTATACTCTCATATTATATTAAAACAGTAAATAATGTTTTCATACTGAATGCAGTTTTAAGGTATTCATTATTAATTAGAAATGAGAAACAAAATGATGCACATTCTTCCTGTAAACTGAAAATCCCTTCATTTTTGTTAACTTTGGTTAGCTTTAGGAATAATCTGACGGATACACTGAAGTGTATGCATTAATGAAAACTGTGTTTGAGAAATGCTTGTCTCCTTCAGTCTGGTGGCATCTGAATAACACATAGTGTTAGTGTAATTTTATGGAAATGCTGCTTTTGCCTTTAAGAAACCATGATATACAGTTTTGTCACAAATGCAGAAACACATAAATAGCACTGCAGTGCACTAATAATTTATTATTTTATCATTAAAAAAAATATTTACAGAGCAGTTATTTTTGTGTTACAGTTCATTCCTCAGAAATGTCAAGTTTGGTTCAGACAGAGTACAGTTGAATAATTTATGTTCATAATTTCTAAGCCTAATTCTAAGCTAAACTCGCATCCCTGACATAAACCATCCAGGTTTATTAATTGTTCACAAAATAAAGTATTCTAAAAACCCTTTAACTGTTGGCAGATGCTATTACCAAATATCCAAGTGCAGAGGTGGACATATTTATAATCAGAATTATTTTCATTATATGTTTTTGTGTTCAGTGTCTGGAGCCAATATTTCCTCAAAATCAACCATCTTATTATATTTCATAAGTTGTAATACACCTTCACATTTTTTACATACCACAAATCAAAATGTAAACAAATATTTGCACTGCATTGTATTAAAAGCAACACCTTCAGTATGGCAAAAATAATAATTTTGCATTGCATAAGTAACTTTCAAATGGCCACATTTTCAGACATCACTGTAAAGCTTAGAAACCAGAGATCCAGGATGTGCTAGTAACTCCATATGCCCTTTGGGCTTTCTTGTTCCTGATTCCTGCATGGCTGGACACATGTATATGCATCAATTATTAACACAGTAATTATTGAGAGAGAACATATTCATTATTTATGTAGTTTGCAGTTTTAAAGTTTGACATTTGCTGTATTAGTAACCTCCAGAATGACAAAAAATAAATATAATTAAGTCTCCATGAAATTAAATTCAATTAAAGGCTGAGAAATCACAACAACAAATATGATGATGCTGGAGTGAAATTTTCAATAAACGCTTCCGTTTAGTCATGAGTGCAAGTCCAAAGGGAAAAAGGTATCTGTTTCAACACTCTAGTGCCATAATTAGAAACTCATATTTACATGTAACTTAATTAGTTATTACATGTATTTATTAAGTGTGAATCTTGAAGGAGTTTATCTTGTTCAAATGTGATTTGTCTACTTCTTAGCATCTAAACAAGTAAATTAATATTTATTAAGGAGGGGTAACGTTAAACAATGTAACATTAAAGAATCCATTTGGCAGCTTTACAAACTAAAACATGTAGCGCATGTTGTCGTTTTTTAGCTATTAATCCATCAAATGTGTCTTACAAAATCTTACAGAGCCTCTTATTTATTTATTGGTATTGAACTTGACATACTTTAATACTTTAGAGCAGTATTTCCTTTGAAAATGTTGAAAAACATTTATAATCTTTGTCATTTGAGTGTTGAACTGTGACAGTATCCGTCGATATTATTATTTAAAACAAAACACTTACTGTCAATCAATGCAGCATGCACACTAGACGCCTGCAGACTGAGATAGGAGCTTTTCTTCACAGATATTTGAAGGAAAACAGTTCTAACTTGTTTAAGACAATAAAAATTATATAAAACAATGCTTACTACTAATTTTCATGTCACAAGTCAGCGTCATCAATGATATTGATTATAACAGTCTGGCTACACCAGCTCTGTTGTACACTGATTGTATTAGACTATTGTTTTGTTTTTATGCAACAAGAAAGTCTGAGGTAGAGATTTGATCCATAAAAAAGTGTTTTTATGATTAATTTCAAAGCAACTCTGTGATTAAGTGATGAAAACAAACTTGTTAATTAAAACTGGAACACCACTCAAGCCCTGGGGTTAAAGGTCACAAAGCTGACTACATCTTGTGATACTAGTCTTCTGCTGTATGCAGAAAGTGCAGAGTAAGAATTTCCATTGCAACACAGAGCAAAAAATCAGAAAGTCTCTGTTACGTAAAATATTATGACTCTTGTAAACAAATCGCTGTGGTTTGCCCAAGGATTCTGTCACTTTACAGCAGCTTTTCACACTCAAACAGAACGAGGTTTAGTTACAGTACCAGAAGCTTTTCTGAGCTCCTCAATTTAAAACACAGTCTTGTTAAGTTAAATAATGGCATAAATGCTGAAGGTTACTCATGACTGATCTCCCCTAAACACATTTGTGCACAGCACTGATTCCTTTTAGCATATAAAAGTCAGTAACTATTCACAAGATAATTTTTTTCTCAGTTTAGCTTTAGTTGCAGCATCATTGAGTTTACATCTAAATGCAGAGTCTATATTATATTTTGCATTCAAAGTAATAGATCTAACGAGAACATTTACATATTTTTTGCCATCAAAGTTTCATAAGTATTTAATTACCCAAAATAGGTTGTAACGCAAAACATGATTCTGATGTTTATGAAACGACACACCTAAGCTTGTTAACTAGGTGAAAATGTATATTTTTCATGTCTCATATTTTTTTAAACACTGTTTATGATCACAGTCTCTTGTCACCTTTAATTCACAAGTACATTGCATACATAGGTAGAAGTGCAAATTATACAGCCCTGCTGAGTGGGGGAAAAAAATCATGCATTAGTTATTGATGATCCAAAATTTGCATAATATACACTTTAATATGAGAGGTGCAGCATTTCGTCTCAGTTGTCTCATTATTCAAATGTCATCTATTGCTGGTTAAACCTGTTCTGTTTTATAGCAAAACAGAATTAGATTTATTGAAGTTTTGTAATGACATGAAATCATACAGAATCCAAATTGCACTGACACAGGTGTTAAAGATGATTACCAATGGAAATCACAGAGGTTGTTACTCAGACTCATTGTTTCTGTTAAGGCAGTAGGATGGTGGAAAAAAGAAAACAATTCTTGATGTGTTATTCATAGCAGAGTATACCATGATCAAAACCCTAATTTGGAAGATACTTAAAGCTTCTTACCTATAGGTAGTCGGGAGGAAATTTGATTTATATGTTATTTAGACGGAAATAGAACTGTTTGTATGCACTGATGATCAGTTCAGAGTCTGATATAAAAAATGGAAGCTGTAAATGTCAGTCCAACATCTGGAAAGTCACACAGCACAAAGAGCTGATGCCTCTGCAGGAGAAATGATGACACAGCTGGCTGTTTTAAAGTCCATGACACGCATTACATAAGATTAGCTGCAGATTGCAAGTATAGAGAGATTCATTGCTACTTTCAAGAGGAGCTTATTCACCAACCTCTTACTGTGGGCTTCATGATTTTGGCTGCTGATTAGACACATATGAATGCACTTAAGTTGCCAAAGCCACTGGTGTAACAAATTAGTTTTTATGTTTTACATGCAGCAGTGTTGAATTTGCTGTGGTGGTTGTGGCTCTGCTAAAGCCCATTTTTTATGGGCAGAGTGGGTTCAAATAAAGACAAATTGCTGCTGTGCGCTTTAGATCAGGAATGGGTGATTAATTTCACATGAGTATCTATCACTGTATGGACTGTCCTGAAGGTATCCTTGCTAATAAATTCTGAATGAAATTTTCTATAAGGTGCTGGTATCAGCAATCAATGCATCTGAACAATAAATTGCATGTTATTCTCACATCTGAACATGCTGGATATTTTATTGGCACTCTAAATACGAACTAAAACACTGACAAATTATAAAACATACTTTTGTGATATTATCAATGGATAAACAAATATTGCAAAGATGATATTCTGTACAACCTTAGCTTAGAGGTCAATACTTTGTGAAAGACTTGTTTCTGTGCTCTTTTTACAATGAACTGACATTGGCAGGCACACAACGATGCTACTGTAGCGACACACACAGCATTGCTGGTTTTCATATTAAAACCTAGGTTTCTAAAAGAAAAGTATGTTTGATTTTAGATGTTATGTTGAAAATCACTTGCATATGGACGTAGTTTTTCCAAGAGTAATGTAATTGTGACTCCTCAATACTCCTGTTTTCCATAGGTTATCTCAACAGAAGTTAATGTCCTCTAATCTAAATTCCATCTTCTGTCAGTCTTGCTTGAGTCTTGATTTCATTTCAGCTTATCTTTGAGTGCATAGATAAACTGAAAAAAAATACAGAACTCATTATTGGTTCTAATATTAGAAACAACACTCTTACCTTTGACTGGGACTTTTGGAAGCAATCTTTTGGTTTCCTCTCTACAGCTGGCTATAGATTTTCTGTTAGGCTATGTCGGCTGAAAAATAACTGTATTTTGAGTGTGTACTCAAAGTAAAAGTAAACAAATATATGCTACTCACTCAGCAGATTCTAGCATAGAGGTTGCAAGAGCTGCTCTTTTGTTTTTGGGCCATGTTGTTGGTTTTGGATCTCATTTTCTGTCTGCAATTTAAGGAAACACAGTTTCTTGGCATCCTTCTGCCCCTTCATCTCCCCGAGGGTTTGTCTGCACTCTTCTCCTTCCAATCCACCTTCATCCATCTTTGTCTTGATGAGATTTATTGGAATAGATCATCCCTTCTGGATTAGTTCTCAAATCTATCCATTGTGATTCCTTTCTTTCTGGGAAACTGCATCAGACTCAGATTAAACCCTATTTACAGTTTGTTCAACAGTGGGGGGTTTTTCAGGGAAGGAGGTGGATTTGGTGAGACATCTGCAAGATGTGATGTGGCACTGTGAAAGACACAATGATGACTAAAGAAAGGTAGTTGTCTTTGTAGATATGAAAACTAGTGCAGAGCAGGAAGTCACACTGAGTGCCCAGTGACTGATCTTTGAAAAACAAAAACAAAAAAACATACAAAAAAACAGATTCAACTCATCAGGTGTTTCCACCCTGCTGCTGCAGTTCTTGGTGTGTGAATGTTTGATTTACTTTTCTTCTTCTCACCACATTTGATGTGTTCCTGGAAGTTATTTTTAAACTTTTGACTGCATGCTTCTCTAGTTATTTTACCTAACATTTAATCCAGCCTAAATGTTCTTTCCAGTCTCAAAGATCCAGTAGTTTTTCATAAGGACATTTGAGAAAGGATACAAGGTTTTCAGACAAGAAACTGATGCACTATTCTGTTTTAAAATCCTATATACACATAGTTAAATTCCTATCTACATATTAAGAAGAAATTGATTTATAAAAAAACACCAATTCTCTTTTTACACATTGAACAACTGGAATGAACCAAAATGTACACTAAGACTGAGGTAAATGTTATTTAATGCTTCTAGTAGCTATATGTTTTTGGCATGAGTCTGAGGAATCTTTGCCCTACTCTTTACCCCTCATCTGTGAGATGTTTGAGGAGTAAAGCCAATTTCAAGTCACCTCACAGCACCTCAAAGTGATCAAGATCTGGACTCTGACTTGGTCCGGGAATTTCAATTTCTTAAATCTTGGCCAGTCCTCTGTGGATTTACTGCTATAAGTTTTGTAATCAGGAATGATACATGCAATCACATTTTCATGTTGGCAAATTTAAAGTATGACAACTAAAACTGCAACTCACTGGAACAGGCAAACCTTCAGAAAACCTGAGCTGCTAATCACGACTGTTAAAATGAGACAAAAAAAAAGCAAGTGCATGTAAATATAATGAAGTTGGATACCTAAACACTGGATGTGCTGCTGTGATTCTATGAAGTCTCTCAATAAAAAAATACCATATATTTGTATATAATTCCAAACCTTCTAATTACTGTATTATGTAGAGGATACATCCAGTAATACCTCACATGTTTTCACATAAAATCTTTGCATTTTCCTGTGAAATACATTCATCATCCATCACCTCAAACAACACATTCATTCTTTACTGATTTTCTCTCTGTACATTCATTTATAGTAGATTTGCATCAATTTGTTGAATCTCCATTTGTGCTATCCAGTGTCTCTGCTTCCGTCTGCAGACCGAGGAGGCAACATTGTGCAATGTCACTTTCATTCACAGACTCAATAATTCATTCAGCAGCTGCTTATGTAATCTCAATAAGAAATCCTCCATACATGTAAAAAGCTTTGGTGACTTTTGAGGCTGAGCATGCACATGCAGAAGAAAAAAAAGAAAAAA
>NW_015117194.1:20321-21614 GCF_001443285.1 Poecilia latipinna | reverse complement strand
GCCATGAGGCAGGAGAACTGCCTGCCTCACCTACAGTTTTGTTCTCTGCCGTTTCTGATCGCTCCTCGGCACACAAAACACGATACACACACAGTTGGTGACAAAAAAACTCTATACATAAGCGAAATTATGGGGGACATGTCCCCCTCTATATTGGAGAGAGCCTCATTCGTCCCCCTCAGTGGTGGGAAGTAACGAAGTACAAGTACTTCGTTACTGTACTTAAGTACAGTTTTCGTGTATCTGTACTTTACTTAAGTAGATTTAATAATGGATACTTTCTACTTTTACTCCACTACATTTTACAGTAAGTATCTGTACTTTCTACTTCACTACATTTCTACAAAACTGTCCCGTTACTCGTTACATCCAAGTTGCATTGAGCTTTTTGTCCGTTAAAATGTGAAGTTCAGGGTCTTAAGGTGGCGCCGTAAAATCCAAGCAATAACGTGACTTATGTGTCTGTTGTCACCCATCGCCCCACCTTTACTCGCACGCGGAGCTCCAGACATGCGCAGTGGTTTCCTCTGAGCAGGAGGAGATGTCTGTCTAATCGTCAGTAATATAATAGCGCTGCATAAATCATAAGATATGGCGACATGTAAAATAAGCAGCGCTTCGCTTTCACAGACGGTGGGGACTTTGTCCAACTTTTAGCGTCACTTAGAAGGAAAGCTTAAAGAAAGGTAAGATCTGTGGACGTGATGCTAGCAAAGCTAGCTGTACGGAGACACATGTTGCATCTGCGATGAAAAAAAAGTTGTCATTCATGCGCAGAATTATTGTGTGGAGGTGTTGACTGAGGTGTTGCATATATGGGACAACGTTGTGACCAAAGTGCAAAGTGCAATATAGTGATATGACATTCAGGAACGATCCGATTCTTCTGGACGGATCTTTACTAAGGTTGATGGGACTGAAGCCTCACTGAGAGCCGTTCTTTGTTCTTGTGTACACACACATTTATTTAATTGCCGAATAAGTAAAAGTTGAACGTATGACCACAGAGCATGCTCATTGTTTGTCTCCTGTCATGGTGGCAAACATGCAGTGGGAGGGAGGATGAGAACAGTCATGGTGCTCCTTCTTCTTGTTGCGCCGTTGGACAGTGTTCATAGTGTTGTTTACAGTTAATTGCTATGTTACATGGTTTAATGGTGCAGACAGTTGTGGTTTCTGATATGGGCAACCGCCCAGGGCGTTATTTTTATAGGGATGGCAGGAGACCTCTGTGGATTGTGGCACAGCCATGAAAGCAAAATCAGGAAGCTTGGAAAATTCTCACACATAGCT
>NW_015117194.1:12766-14098 GCF_001443285.1 Poecilia latipinna | reverse complement strand
GCTGATTATTTTCGATTATTATCGGTGGCCACCTTTACTGAAAACATTTTAACAAAGCAGAGCAAACATGGTGACTCTGAACATCACTTATTCATCCAGCTCTTTATGTTGTAAACCACACAAACGTAATTTAGATCCCTCTAACCTACAGCTGAGACAAAGTAAGAGGTTCTAAAACTAACTTTCTAACTTCATGGTATGCCATACCAAAAGCATTTGTGTAAATGTTTTTGTCACTTGGTCTGGGCCTTTTACTGCCTTGCGTGCCACCGCATCACAGCGATGGATAATTTCAGAACAGTATTGATCATGTATGTTATCCCCTTGACCTTTATGATCTCTTCTAATCACACACATACAGTAAAAAGTCACGTTGTTACTTACCTGTTACTGGCTTTACACCCAGATCAGTTGTTGTGGCAGCTCCTGGAGGCAGGAAGACAACAGGTCAGGAACCTGGGTTGATTGCTTTTTTGCTCTTTGTAGGAGGAAAATCTGTTGTCCCATATTGGGTTTGCCGACTGTAGGGTGGGCCAATGCAAATTCCACAACACTTCTGACAAAACAAAGGTAAGTAAAAGTAAATATAATTTCTACTTATTTATCAACATTTTATAGAATAACTCTGTAGCGTTGCACTTCAACAAGGCTGGTGCACTTTTTGTAGGGTTTTCAGAAAATAAACATTAAATATTCACTACATCTACATGGAGATGCATAGGGGAGGCTTAATGTTTAGAGCTCTGTGTTGCAGACTGCAGCATCCTAATGTTAATACTGACATTTTAACAGCTCAAACAGCCCTAGATCTGTTTGAGCTTTTAACCTGATAGAGTATCTGTTCTCCAGGTGATAAATGGATTTTTAAGTTTTAGTAATACTAGATGCTGAAATCACTAAGATATGATGCTATGGTGTTTAAAAAGTTAGTTACTATATTCTCTTAATTATAGACTAATTTTTAGGCATCCAGCTTGTCAAAATATGTTTTATTATTTTTGGAAGTGATACAATTAGGCAAAATAAAAAAGCCAACTATGTTAAAACAGAATTAATTTATTGGTTATTTTGTGTGCGTGTGTGTTTTTTAAATAAAGCTCTCACTAGGATATTCAGAGAATCTTTGCCAATCAATTAAATTATTCTTTCCATTTTTCTCTAAAGAACTCACAAAAGTTCACAACTAAGGTACATAATTTGCAAAAGAATTAACTGACCCACCATAACAGCCCATATTATTTGAATCCAAAATTTCTGCATCAATAAACTAATTATTTTCACTTCTGATCCCCATTATCTCATCAAGTCATTCAAGTCAAGCACAATGAACTT
>NW_015117194.1:0-8649 GCF_001443285.1 Poecilia latipinna | reverse complement strand
TATACAGCCATTCTACAAATTACTCAGTTGCTTTTTATAAATTATTTCATATACAGTGACCCCTCGCTGTAACGGGTTCATCTTTCACGGTATCGCTGCTTCTGCGTCCTGATTGACCGTATGATTGGTAAAAACAGTCTCCGCGCTTCTTCTCTATCTGAGTGGCAATAATATTACGGTATTTAATACAGATTGTCCATTCAGGAGATGGAAACTGAAACTTTGAATGCCAGCTGAAAAAAACTGTGGCCAGAGGCAGCAAAACCCGATCGGAGGCTCCTTTGATGAGATCCATCGCTCTGCCGTAGATCCAGCTGTGAATCTCTTGGGGCAGATTGGAGGAGACACTTTAATGACACGACTGCGGATCAGATTAAGGCCCGATTGATGAACACGCACATCCGCTGACCTGAAAACAGCGTTTGTTCTTTGGTTTCAATGTAGAGTATTTAATTATGCTGTATAATAATTGTAAAAACTAAAAGTAACAACTTCACGGATTTCGCATATCACGGATTATTTTCGGAACGCAACCCCTAAGAAAAACAAGGGTTCGCTGTAAATATAGTGTTTATTTCATTTTTTTCTACAGCAGGAGAAGTTTTGTCAAAAAAGCATAACAGGCTAAATTTCAAAATGTTGTAAAAACTTTTTTTAAAATAAAAATCTGTGGGGAAAAAACAGTCCACAAGGATCCTCATTCCAAACACATTCACTTAAATTTTCACTTTATGGTACATGTTCACATTATTTATTGACTGTATATCAAATCTATTTTGATATACAGATATACAAATTTAACTGAAAATATGACATAATACAATACATAATATTCAATAAAATACAAAGACTTAAATCTTATTGTATAGACTAGGTCATCAAATCACTACGTTGCCTGTAGGAATTTTTCATGCTAAACCGTCTTATTTAAATAAATCCGCCTTTTCAAGGTTGAGGCATTATGAGGCCAGATTCTGTGTCGACACAGAATTGACACAGTTTTGCTATGGGTCGAAACGATACATGATGCTTCATGTACCCATCACTAGCAGAGAGAGAGGCAACAAATGAAAATTACTAGAAGCACCTTCAGAGATAACACTGAGAGCTAGCTCAGAGGGGTGCAGATTACCATTACTGGCAAACACTCAGGCGTCGAAGCGCTGGCAGCCTGCTCCTCATATACTCCTGGATGATAGGTGATGAATCACGCCCTCCAAGGTGTTGAGATTGAGTCATGGCTGAGATTCTAACTGGCTTGAAATGACGGCACTCCTCTGTGCAGCATTCTGAATCAGTCCTGAACCGTTTGCACAACCAGATCTGTGTCACTGTCACTTGCACCAATTACAAAACGACACAAAACTTGGTTCAGACTTTCTCTTGCATCCTGTTGGCTTGCCTAAAGTTTTAAAACGTCGAGTTGCACATGCTCAGTCTACTTTGTTTGGCTTCCAAACAGTCAGAAGTAGTCTCTGAAGCATTTAGATCTTGGCACAGACAACAAAGGAGGTGGGAGGGAAGGAGAGGTTCATTCTGAGTTTGAGCTCAGCTTGATGTAACTATGGACAATGGCGGTGCCACAGTCAACTTATTGTTTGAGGCAATATCCTTAAATGGCCTCAGTCTCCCTTCTCTCTCTCCATCTCTCTTCTCTTCATGTTGGTGCCATTTATCTCCTCCACACCCATCTGACACAGAAAAGCACCATGTAGCCTTTCATACCGCCATCCAGGCTCCATGCTTCTTCTTTGCCTGTCAGTTCGGTCGTGCATCACTGCCTCCGCTCTGCATCCCTCCTAGCATCCCGCCTCTGCTTGCTGGCAGCAGCGTAAAATGAAAGTAAGATCTCCTGCTCAATCCCCTTCAGGAGGAATGAGGCAGCATGAAATGCTTCCGCGCACCTCCAGTCGTCCACCTCTTCAGTGAAGCTGTGTGTTGGATAAAGGTGCACCTTTTAACCACAGCATTCCCCCACAATGTGTTTAGGTTTACCACATATTCTGTTTCCTTTCTCACTTCATCTCTACCTCTGCACATCCATGCCTCTCACCAAGTTTTTGTCTTTTAATTCCCTATTGTGGATGCCTCTGTATATTTCTGCTTTTGCTGTTTGTGATGGTGTGCATCTCCTCTCCTCCGCTTGCTCATCTCTGACTGATGGAGGGTGGGGTAATATGGACTGGTTGCCATGACACCAGACAGCCCTTGCTTGGCGCAGGCACGTAGCTTCCTCTCTGCTCCCTGGAGCCCTCCGCTCAGGAGCGTGTGCTCAGATTTGCCAGAGTTGTATATGATGCATGGCACTGCATGGATATATCTGCTGCCTCACCATGCTGACTGAAGCAGACTGGAGTGTGAATGTAAGCAGAGTCTATCTCCAAAGTCAAACAAAGGCATTTTATTTTAATACAAACATCTTAGAAAAACATTTTTAGAATATACTCAGAATTCCACAGTGAATTGCAGTCATCTATTGGTTCTGACACAGACACTCAGAGATCCACTAAAGAACCATTGCACTTGTAGCCACTCTCTTCAGATTCCGACCACAAATCACATTGTACGCACCATTTCATTTCCCTCTGCAGTGATTTTTCTTCTTTTTTCAATTCTACTGTTTAGCCATCTTATTCTGATTCGGATGCTTTTTCAGTCAACACCAACAACACAAACTACTGCATTTTAAGCAACCAGATATGAAGCTCTTGGATTGTCCTGGAAGTACACAGGGCCAAAATTACAAAGTTTAACTTTACTTTAAAAGTTTCACATTTAAGCATTAATGCTTAATTCCTGGTTGGTGGAATACTTAAGGCTCGATCCCTCCAGCAAAAAGCATTGCAATCATTTTTCTTAGGCTCAAAAGGCAATTACAGAGTTTTGAACCATTCTCCTCACAGCTCAAAGAATCCTAATAAAAGTGTCCATGCCAGCTCCTATCCATCTATCTATCTCCAGACTCCAGCCTGGATGAATAATTTAGCAGGCTGTATTTCCAGCCATCTGCTTCCCTCCCTCCCTCTCTCACATTCTCCTTCCACCACTCTGCTCACTTCTCAGAGACGTCCCCTGGATCCGATTCCAGTTTTTCTTTATGTGGTGTGTGAACAGTTATGGGCTTCCAATGATAAAATCTTATTTATGTGACAATTTTTTTCAGTTCTGCCCTGCTAGTCCTCTGCTTAGAGAGCTCATCCGTAATATTGATGCTAAGTCTAAAATACTTAAACTTTAAACATATATACAAGTAGACATGCATTTATGGCAATGCTGCATCTTTAACATAAAAACTACAAAGTGGAAGGTGGATGTTGCTAAATTGATGCTTTGTAAAGAACATCAACAAGCTGCTTGCTTTCAAATGGCCCAGAAGGACAAAAGATAGAAGAAAGAAAAAGAACAGAAGATTTTTAGTTTTAACATTTATTTTTCAGTAAGGATATATTTTAACATAGTTTACTTCAACATTCACGCAAACTTTGAATTGAAAACTAGCTTTCTATCAGTCACAGAGCACACGACATTATTAAAGCACCACAAAGATAAAAAAATCAGTTGTTATTCATCATTAAGAATGATGAATAACTTAATTAACAGAATAAAAGCAGCTATAACATGACTGCTTTTATTCTGGGTTTTTTTACCATCAGAATAAACATCCCGTCAACTTTTTCCTCCAAAACACAATTTAATTTATTTCTTATATTAATATAAATTGAAAATTTTGCCTGTCCAATAAGAAAATTTAACAAATTCCATTTACTAGCTTCATTTTTTGTATAACCTGCACCAAATATAAAAGCTACTTCAGACCAATAAACACCACATTAAAAAAAAAAAAAAACACACATCTTCCAACAAAATAAGCAATGGTGAAAGTCAATTACATTCAAGAAACATGTGAAAAGTAGTTTCTATTTCTTCACAAAAAAGACATAATTCATTTGTATCTTATTTAAATTTAGACACAAAACTGTTAACACTCACAGCACCGTGCAAAATCCTCCAGTGTAGGTAGCCTGCGCTCTTACGCAAGTCAGGTTTATAAAAGACCTTCTATACAGGTTTCTGATTTTCTCAGACTTTAAACCTGTCTGTCCAAACAGTATCAGTTCTTACACTTAAATGTTTCTTAGTCAACCCTTGAACAACCATTGCAAAATTTTTCCATTCATCATACAAAAGTTAACATTTTTTGAGTGATCAATACAGGGCCCGTCATTTTCTCATCCACTCGCACATTAAGAACTAAGTTAAGGTCTATTCTTTTATTCAGAATGATAAGGACCCATCTTCTGTGAAAAAAAACGTGCTTTAATTGCGGTGGCTTATAACACGACAGCATTTTCCTGATCGCTCAAACAATTTTCCCAAGACGCGACAATTCTCACTATCACCAATGGTATATTTTCAGTCGTGACTTTTTCAGCTGGAGTACTCAACGGGGAAATAGACAAAAGGACATTGTTCACAACAAAGTCTTTTTCAATCTCTTTGCTTGCCTTCTCCCCACTGTAAACAAAACTGACCACTGCGCTGTTCATCCAAGCAGCAGATTTAAAGCTGCTACAACCAACAACTTCTCCAACTGGAAAACTACATTCTTCCACCGTCATAGTGGGACTATGAGGTATGATCTTCAAACAATGTGGCCTTATAAGTTTGGTCAAATCCATTTACGGCATTTTGCACCAATAGGCAAAATGCCGGTATTACACACAGAAAAGTAATCAATTACGCTTAATCTAACTCTACAACAACAATATTCTAAGAACGATACCCAGAAAAAAACCACGAGATACAAAAACCAAGTTAGAAATTCTCAATCTCTCAGTCCACTCACCTCTTGCTCCACCTCCAACCCCTAGCATGCAATGCAAAAGAAAGAAAGAACAAAAGAAAAGAACAATTTCTATGCATATTTCCAATCACTTCATAACCATCATACAACATCTGCAACACTATCGGTCAGAGGCCAGCAGAGGTCAGCCAAGTTCCTCCTTCCTGCCAGCAAAACAAACCAAGTGACCATATGCTCCTTCACTGAAGTTTCATCATCTGTTGGTCCAGATGAGAGACTGCTAATCATCCAGTTATGAATATGAATAAGTAAGAATGCACCTATAGCATGAGAGCAGACATTTTAACTATACATAGTGCACATTTACCAGCCACTTTATTAGGTACAGATGTTATTAGCTTGTTGACACAGAAAGCAAATCAGCCAATCGCATATCAGTAGATTTTATCTTTATAGAAGTTCAGACTGAGAATCAGTTTGAGGCAGAAAAGGGATTTAAGTGATTTTGAACGTGGTGTGCTTGCTAATGCCAGACATCTGGATGGAGGACTTCAGAATTTTCTTGCACAGCCATCTCTGAGAGTTATAAAGAATGTACAGAAGAAGACAACATGTTCAGTTATCAGTAGTTATAGGGACAAAAATGTCTTGTTGGTGTCAGAGTTTAGAGTACAACAGGTGGTTTAAGATTAATAACCTCGTTCTAAACTTATTAGAACCAACGTGTGCAGAATTCATTTTTTAGCACGTTTTCAAAACAAGGCAGTTTTATGGATTCCTGCTGCCATCAAAGTCAACAGATCTCAGTCTAACAAAGCACCTCTTAGATTTGGTGAAACAGGAGATTTTCACCATGGATGTGCTGTCAACATCTTCAGCAATGGTGTGATCTTATGTCAGCATGGACCGACATCTCTAGGAAATGTTCCTGTTGAATCTATGCCATGGATGGTGTATCTAATAAAGTGGTGAATGTATATTTCCTTGTATACAAGGTCACTGGAATTCCAACAAAGTAAGATGCATTTATTTGTTATGATGAACACCTTAGCTGGTTACTTCTTTAGATTCACTAATTTTTTGGTCAATTCTCTCCAGATTTTTGTGGAAGCAAAAAAGACCCATCTGCAAAGTTAAATCTGCCGAGGGATATTCCACACCTTCAGCTTTCTTCACACATGCTTTGACAGTCATTACCCCTCTGTCAGCCCCAAAAATGGTGCCTGTAGCACTTCTGCTAGCAAGATCAATCTAAGCACATGCTATACAATAACCAATATAAGAATATTGCATATCCATGTAATGGGCAAAAGCTCATCTAAATGATAATATTGTCTACCTCAACAACACCCCGTTCCAACACTGATCAGCTTTATGAAAAAAAAAAAAAAACATAACTAGAAGCTAATTAGACGCTAACGACTCACACCTGGAAACACACAGCAACAGGATCCTATCCACACAAACTACCTATCAGATTAAAACTCAAGGTCTGCTGTTTCCAACAATACTAGAATCAACATGAAATGTGAAAAACTCACTGAACCAGCAGCAAAAAAAGACAAAAAAAAAACATAACTAATTTCACGAAGCTAAAAACATAAATTCAGTTCTACCTTTGCTGTCATCTTCATAATCCATGTTAGAGTAAATATTTCCACTCATGTCTTGTAATCCATTCTCCTTGTGTCATACTTTTGTGATTTCTCACTATTTTCAACTTTTCTGTCTCCATGGATACCACCTATAAACTCAAAGGACTTCTTCACTTTAGCGTGCAGCTGGAGCTTTCCGGTCATTTACCCAAATGCATTTTGGTTAGTTGTGATTGGTGAATGGGGTTGCTATGGGATTTTGTAATTCCCCCTGATTCTATTGGCAATAGCCAATAGAATCAGGGGGAATTACAAAATTACAAAATTGACACATTCAATAGGATGTCAATCTCCCAAATCAACCAACGGGCTGCAGATAATCTGCCCTGTAGGTTTGGTTTTCCGACTCAATGCTCAACGCTTTTATAACCAGAGTACCGAGGACAGTGCTTTTTAGTAGTAATTCACTCTTATATTGTTAAAAAAAAAACATTGTTGTTAATTGTAAACAATATTTATAGGAAGATCTAAGTTGGGGGAAAAAAAAAAAAAAAGAGAGAGAAATTTGTGATTCTACCGTTGGTCCCAAAATGTCCAAAAATGGCACATTTGGAATGTTCACCTGAAATTTTATCAACCAATACCTTTCCAAAATGTCTATGCTTCATTTTTTTTAATGTAGCAAGTGGTCAGAACATGTACTGTGGATTGCTAGAGGTTCTGGGTTTCAACTGCATGCTTTTAACCTGTCTGTCACTAGAGGACCCAAATTTGGGTCCTCTCGTGACAGAGGTGTCAAACTCCAGTCCTCAAGGGCCTCTGTCCTGCAACTTTTAGATGTGCCTCTGCTGCACCACACCTGAAAAGAATAATTAGGTCATTAGCAAGGCTCAGGAGAACCGATCTGCACAGGGAGGAGGTAATTAAGCCATTTCATTCCACTGTTTTTTACCTGTGGCACATCTAAACACTGCAGGACAGCAGAGGACTGGAGTTTGACACCCACATTGTGAATGACAACCTGAGACCAACAGGTTAAGGAAAAGCCACATTACATAATGTATTCCATTAGAATTCATTATTTTTTATTTTCAGTAATACAAATGTTGATTTTTAGACCTCTAGAGTATTCGCTGGAATATTACCTTTGTTTTGATACCAGAACCAGTCAAAGAGGCTGCACAGTGGTGCAGTTGGTAGAGCTGTTGCCTTGCAAGAAGGTTCTGGGTTCGATTCCCGGGCCGGGGTCTTTCTGCATGGAGTTTGCATGTTCTCCCTGTGCATGGTGGGTTCTCTCCAGGTACTCCGGCTTCCTCCCACAGTTCAAAAACATGACTGTCAGGTTAATTGGCTTCTCCAAATTCTCCTTAAATGTGTGTGTGTGTGTGTGCATGGTTGTTTGTCTTGTCCATCTGTTTTGCCCTGCGAAAGACTGGCGACCTGTCCAGGGTGACCCCACCTCTTGCCCGGAATGTTAGCTGGAGATGGGCACCAGCAACCCTCCTGACCCAAGTAAGAGACAAGGATGTACAGAAAATGGATGGATGGATGGAACCAGCCAAATACACCTTGTAGTTCCTGAGATATATGGAATTAATTTTGGGGAAGTCATTTTTGAGAACTCTCCAAAACATCTCTAAAAAAAGAGGCTCTGTTTTTGCCGAGGTCTCAAACTCCAGTCCTCCAGCAACTTTTAGATGTCTCCCTGCTTCTCAGTATACCTGACTTCAATGTTATGTGGTGTGTTGGTGCAGGTTCGCCTTTAAGGTGAGTGGTGGGTAGCACCAATGTAGCCTTTAAAGCCAGGTGTGTATGCATTCACACAGGAGCTCATTCAGGGCCGTGTCTTCCCCAAACCTTGAGCATTTGTCATTTCCAGGATAGTTCTGTGATCTCTGGCTTTTAGAGAGAAAACTGTATTGCGTTCACCACTGCAGTTGGGTTGTGTGGTGGTCTTCCTGCTCTCTCGAAGTGCGTGTGGTCAAATACACACTGTGGGGTTCTTACCAGGGGAAGCGACTCCATTGTCCAGCTTGCTTTGGGCTCTGTACCATGGCTTACACTAAATTTTACCTTTAGTTCCTGGGTTGTTGTGGGACTTGGCCGCGAATTGTTTGTGGCTCTCCCCCTCCTCTTGCTGCTCCCTGGTGTGCACACCTGACCTGTAGGCAGGGGTGCGGTAAAGGGGGGGAAAGTGATGACAATTCCAGGGGCCCTGACCAGCAGGGGGCCCTCCACAATTTAATTATT
>NW_015117193.1:56254-64815 GCF_001443285.1 Poecilia latipinna | reverse complement strand
TCACATTATAGACTCAAGAAATTGTAACAGCAGCTGCGCAGGGGGCGGGAGGGCCCACTCTAATTTTTTGTCATGAGGCCTAAGATTCCTGGCAGCGCCCCTGGCATGTTGGAGTAGCTCTGTTACATTATGTCCAATTTATTCAACAGCTGTTTGCAAAACTTTTGCACAGAGAAAAAACATCAATTAGAAAGATTTATTAGACTGTGTTCTTTTTTGGCGCTCAGGCCCGGCTGAAGAAGTTCGTGCTGAGCATCATCAAGCGATTTGATGATCGGCTCAGGCCGGAGCTCAGGGTAGTCTTCTCCCCCAGGTCCGGACACTGGTGGTGGAGAAGAGCCTAGGAAGGAGGGAACACGGAGGTGCTCATCCGGATGGAGGTAGAGATGGGGAGGAGGTGGGTCAAAGCGCGGCTGAAAGGCTGGAGACCCCATCTTTGTTGGTGCTTTTGAAGGAACTCTTGTGTGGTGATTGGCTTGAGTGGCTTGCGCTCCGGTGCTTGTGATAATGGAAGAGGCCGGCGAGTAGATTGGAGTCTTCCCAGCTTGAATTTACACTTTAAAGCTTCCATTTCAAGGATAAATTATAATACAAGAAGTCACCAAAAGTACTTACATAATATCCCAAGTCTGCCTGCCTATATGTGTGTTTCAATATGAATTTATGCACATTATTGAGTGCAATTGGGTGAATTTGTAAAGCACTTCTCATAGGTCAGTATGAATGACTAGAACAAAAACATTCAGAACAAAATCCTTAGCAAAGAGGGATTTGAGGTCAACTTCACAAGCAACCTTCTGTTGCCAAAAAGTGTTTTCCTTAAAAGTTGAATTATGGAAGAACTACTTTTTGTGTTTTACATTAAAACAATTGGAGATATGGCTTAATATATGCAATCTCTATTGACATCAGTCATGTTCAATGCTGTTACTCTTACGTTTATCCTTTCCTTCACATTACAAAACTACATGTATCCCCATGTGTTTTATTGTTTTATTTTGATCTTTGGACAGGTGACCTGCTCAGGGTGTGCCCTGCCTCTCACCCACCGCTGCAGACAAGCAGCACCCCTCCATAGCCCAGCAAAATAAGTAGGTAAAGAGAATCAGTGGATGGATAAGTGTTGAATTTTTGTGTATCCACTTTTCAGTGGAGTCTTGTTGTACCTGTTGCCTTATGTAAATATGTCATGCGTTGACGTCAACTACCAAATTTGCCTTGGGTTATAATCTGGTATATTTACAAGTGATGTCTGTGTTTTTATTAATATATTTTAAAGTATCTATATCTGAATCTCATTTGTCAATACAAGTTTATAAAAAAAATAAACTAAAGAAAAATAAAGCTTTTTAAGTCTGAACCAATTTTTATACCTTCAATGTTGGAGAGCAATTTATCCTGAACATATGACTTCACAATCCATGTAATGAAATTTGATTGGACTATGGTCAAGGTTATTTGGCTAAGCTGCATACCAAACTGCCAGTTGACTGCTATCTAGTTTGTTTCTCCCCAGTTTATTTAACTAGCAAGTTATAAACTACATCTTAAGTTATGACATAATTACATCTATGCCTGTTGTCTGTCTGTCTTAACAGGAAATAATGGACACTCTAGAACGTATCTTTGGCCTATGCACAGCCATCTACCATAGGGCTGATAATGCGAAGGCCAACAAAAATCGCTGTCAACGAATCGCCCAAAGAGTTCGAACCCTGGAGAGACTTGTTAAAGCCATTAAAGAAAAGGGACATGGTCAAATCTCTTCTACAGTTCAACAAGCTCTGGATGAACTCTGCATTACACTGGTGTCTGCAGAGCAACTAATGACAAAATTCCACAAATCCAATTCTATTGAAGGCTTCATTAAGGCTGGCTCTAATGAGGATAAGTTTAGTAAGATGAATGATAAACTAGATGATAATTTCCAGGTCCTGTCAGGAGCACTGCAGATTGAGCAGAGGGATATGCTAATTTCACTCTGCTCAAGCAAAGAGAGTGTTAACGAAGGTAATGGCCCTGCACAGACATCTCCAATGCCATTCCCAATGCCAGAGCCCTGGCATGCAACATCAGTGTTTTCCCCTGTTGGTCAGCCACATCCTGCAGTACCAATATCTCCTCCGTCACCACCATTCAGCCCCACAGCACCTTATCCTCTCCAAACACCACAGTTCAGACACACAGCACCTTATCCTCTCCAAGCACCGCAATTCAGAACCACAGCACCTTTGCCTCCCGAAACACAACAATTCAGACCTCCAGCACCTTTGCCTCCCCAAACACAACAATTCAGACCTCCAGTACCTTTGCCTCCCCAAACACAACAATACAGATCTCCAATACCTTTGCCTCCCCAAACACCACAGTTCAGACCTCCAGCACCTTTGCCTCCCCAGACACCACAGTTCAGGCCTCCAGCACCTCTGCCTTCCCAGACACCACAGTTCAGACCTCCAATACCTTTGCCTCCCCAAACACAACAATACAGACCTCCAACACCTTTGCCTCCCCAGACACCACAGTTCAGGCCTCCAGCACCTCTGCCTTTCCCAACACCATCTTTCATACCCACAACACCCACTGTTCCTCCTGCCATTCAAAGGTCTAACCCTACAACTGCTGTGCCAGCCCCACGCATCCACCCCCCCATGTCAGGGTACATCTCTACGGTCCCTCACCTTTTCCCTGCTTCAGTTCCAGCCCAGCTCCTTAACCCTGGCAATGTTGCATCAATGTCTGGCTCTACTGTAATGAACATTACTGTACAAAACACCACAGTTGTGACACATTATCCAGTCAACAACCTTGGTTTTCAGTAATTTGCAGTCCAAAATACTAAATGGACACAACTTGCATATCAGCCCCTTGATGCACTTTTACAGAGTTACACTTATGTTCACATTTACACATTCATGCACAGAATCGGTTGATAACTTGAATTTAAGTGTCTTGCCTCTGTTATATCAAAGCGGCAGTGTTATGTAAAATTAACTATTTTTAGCTTTACATCACATTATAATGTTTTTTAATGTTATTTTCTCCTAAAAAAAATACTTGGAGTGTTGCCTTGATTCTTTCATTCATGTTTGAGAAATCCTTTAGTCTCTCGTGGCAACCATTTAGTGGTGCAAAACGCCTGTTGGTGAAGTTGGTAGCACCGTCTTCGAGAAGCAGCTCCTCCTAGGAGCTTCAGTTTCCAAGCTTCTGATCTTCTGCCTCACAGAGCAACCCTCCCTCTCCCATTCTATGTAGTTCTGGATATAATCTAACAAACTCAACCTAGTAGAAATAACTTTTTAACTCTATTAGTTGATGCATTATATGTCTATATTCTATTGTCTTTTCCAGATAATTTACTGATTTTATTATCATTATTATTATTACTATTCAATTATTTTAATTTCTTAATCCTCTGATGATGTCAGTGTTATTTTGTAACATAACCATAACCATGTATCATCTGATTGGTATAACAGTTGCTGTTATTTCTTTGTAAAATTATTCAGAGTTTCCACTTTTAAAACTGATTTTTGGGCATTGTCATGCTGATTTTTAGGTGTGGCTGAGATTTAGTGTATAAAAAGGGGCGTGTGCATCGGCTCGCGGCGGCGCAATCAGAGGGGAAGATGCTCACCGTCAGATCCGTGCAGCGGGAAACTTGAATTAATTGAACGTTTAGAACAAATAATAAATCAAAGAAAGGAGGTAAAACGGAAGATGAAAGTTCGCCCCAGCGCCGCGGATCGTGCGCTTTAGGAGCTGGATTGGAGCTTGTGCACAGGAAACTCCGCCAGGTGCAGGAGGACGCCAATTGTCCAGAGGACGCCGACGGAGCGAGAGGACGCCACCGGAGGGGTGGCGGGAAGAAAGACATTCCCGGTGAGATCTGGACTTTACGTTTCTTTTTGGGGATTTTTGGTGGTACCATTCCTTTTTCTCATTTTTTGGGAGGAGGTTTTTGACGCTTGGGATTTTTCGTTTTGGATTGAGACTTTGAATAAAAAAAGAGAAATTCTCCCATGATATGGAACTCGTTTCTGGACAATATTCGTATTAAAAAGGATCAAGAAGATTTGGACATTTAACCATTTGAGTTTCTTTACTAACATGAACTAAGTGGATTAAACCTATCCTAAACTTATTTTGAGAGAGTTTTGGTTACTGATTTATTAGGATAACTATTATTATTTTCTTAGTTCGTGTTTTTTTGTAATAAATCATGGTTGCAAAAGGTCAACATAATTTCATATTTGAGTGTTTGGCTATTTATTTACTTCTCCATTTAACTGGTGTAACATATTTTGCCTGATGCCTGTGACGTAACCCCCTTGTGTGTATTTGTAAGTTCTGCTTTAAATGGGAGCCGAATTTTACAATTTCATTGAGTTCACTATCATTGCTTACACACACACACGCATAAACACACATACACACACACGGTCATGCATGTTCCGTCACTAACCCAAAGTACTTATTTTCTTTTTCACTAATGTACTGTTACTATGCATCTTGTACTGTGATGTATAATGGAAAAATAAATTAATTTAAAAAATGCAATAATTTTTTGACCTGCACCAATGACTTCCATATAATTATCTGCTGTTTTATAACATTATATATATATTTTTTTATATCATGTCAGTAAAAAAGAACTGTACTTTACTATGTGCTGAATAGTCATCTTCTCTAAAACTAATAGTTCTTATTTTATTGCTGGAGTCGTTACAAACAAAAAAGTTGAATCGTCTCAAAATCTGTCTGTTTTATGCGTTTCTCATTCTTTTCTGAAAATGCCTCCCAGATTGAACAGTTCGTCTAAGGTGAACATCAGCTTTCAGTGATGTTATGCTTTACAGCTGCAGTGGCGGTTTCTGATATGGGCGACATGGGCAACCCCCGAGGGCAGTATCTTGTGGGGTGCAGCATGAGCGCCTCCGCCCCTCCCTTCTGTTGAATCCAACCAACACCCCCATGCCCGGCTTCCTTGGGTGGAAGAATTGAGTCGTTATCTTTACAAACAGCACTTCCATCTGGTGGACCACAATAATATTCACATTGTGCAAAATCGTTAGTCTGTTTTCCTTAATTTATTAAAAATAAATAAAACATTAAAACGTATTACTCAAAGCAATTGTAATCAGTCTCCAGAAACCCAACAAGGACAACTCTTCGACACACCCTTCCTGTTTCAGTGAGTCATGTTTCTGCTTTGTATAGATGTCAGTCTATAGGAACACAGGACACTCCCACAGTGTTGCAACTTTCAGAGGCAAACAGGAAGAACCGTGGACCTCTAAGATACGAGGTTTCACTTTCACCCCATGCTAACAGATAGCACAGCACTGGGAAAGCAGGCGCATTAGCTACTGACTACCTCTTGAAGGTAAATTATATTTTTTACTTTTGATTCTCTGTAACATAGAAAGCTCTGCTTACCAGATCATCGTGTTGTTGAATCAGCAAATACAAGCAGTTTCTCTTCATCAGTATGATATTCCCAAAAGAAACTCTAAAACTCCCTGAGCTGACTCTTTGTAGATACCTAATATTCTTAATGTTACATTCAAGGCCACTGTTCGAAAGCCGTTGTGAATAGAACCCTTTTTTTTTTTCTTGATAACTGCACAAATGAAAGAGCATTTTTCAGAGGTTATTACACTCCTGGATCACGAAGTCTTCAAGTGTCAGAAGAATGTCTGATCAGATGTACAGCAAGAGACAAGGACAACATACAACTAAAAAGTTGTCTTTGGAATTAACTTTATGTTATTTCCATTTGTCTGAACAAGTTTGATCACAGGGAGGTAAATTGAATCAAATGTTTTGTTTGTTTTGTTTTTGAAAGAGCTGCACATCAGTCAAAAAGCAGACCAAGCAGAGTTAAAACTGAAACTCAAAATATGATTCAGAATGTCAAACCATTTATTGTTTAATGCTGATGAGCACACACTGTTTTTTTTATTCACCGTTTTGACCTTAATTGTATTGGAGGAGTTAAGGTGTGTTGAGGAAAATAAATATTCTTAGTGTTTAATACAGTTAAATCTTACATGTGAAAATAGTGGATTGAGTAAGATTCTTTTGGATAGCATCTTAGAGGGCTTTAAGTTAGCCCTGCAGAAAAGAATGTCTGTTATCAGGGAGGAACCATGTCATAAATTAACTGTCACACAGGCCTGTCTCAAATGAGCAGGCAGCGAGGAGACATCTCAAGTCATCTCCCTCAGAGAAACATTAAAACTTAAGGACAAACAAAATAACACAATACTAACAATAATTGCAATTTAATTAGTAGAATACAATTTAGTTAAAATTAACATGACTTGAAGTAGTCTAATTAGTTTTATATTAACTACATGGAGTCTCTAACCTAGGCCAAACGTAATATCAGTTAAATATAATCAAAACTAGCATAACATTAATTAGAAAATGTTTAGAATTAATGTGTTTATATTGAAAATGCTCAGGTATATTCTATACGAGTTTTATTCTTAAAATCTGTGCTTCCGTCTAAGAGGATGCAGAAGTTCTGAACCACTTTGCGTACCAGGCGTCATGTCAATTTAAAATTACTGCACTGATCTGTATATGTAGGAATTGACCAGCAGGGAAATAAAATAGGTTTAAGACAGTTTAACTTTTGGTTGAACTCTGGTAAAAAAATAGAGGCTTTGTTCCAACCAGGAATTAGGAGTAACATCACATTTCAAACTGGCATGAGAAGAGCTTGCTCTAAATGACCTTTGCTCTGTCACGATTGGTGTTGGTTGGTGGTGAGGAGAGATGCAGGTAGACCCAGGTTGTGATGAAGAGGATAAATTTAATGATGAATGTAGCTCAACATTGTCCAAGTCAGGCAGGACGGCAGGAACAATTAGCACACAGCTAACAACCGGCAGCAACTGACAACGTGAAACTAGAGCTTAGCAAACCAGGAATGTACAGTTCTACTGGAAAGCATGACACGAACTAAGACAAACGTAAGACAAGGACCCGACAAGAGACAGAGACAACAGGTGGACATAAATACACGCGGGGTAATCAAGGGAACGAGACACACCTGGGAACAATCAACGGGGAAGATGCAGAGACAGAGACTCAGGGAACAGGATAACAATAAACACAGAAATAACTCAAAAATAAACACACAGAAACACGGATCATTACAGTACCCCCTCCTCAAGGGCGGCTACCAGACGCCCAAAAGAAAACAGTCCCAAAAAACCCCAAAAACAACAGGGTGGGCGGAGGGGCGACGGCAGGAGGGCTAGAGTCCAGAAATCAAAAACTAAACCCAAACAGGAACTCGGACACAGGAAACAGTCCGGGGGCCGACCACGGCACAGGAGGTGGAGCTCCCGTGGGAGATCCGGAGGGCAGCGACGTCGGAGGCGGAGTTGGAGCTGCGGTGGGCACAGACGAGGAGGCGGGTCCGGCGGTCTCCGCCGGCGCAGGAAGCTCAGACGAGGAGGCTCTGGAGGGCCGGCAGGAGGGCCGGCTGGAGGCTCTGGAAGGCCGGCTGGAGTCTCTGGAGGAGCACTAGGAGTCTCTGGCTCGGGGGACTGCACACCGGCAGCGGACGCAGGAAACTCTGGGGCTGCTCACATGCAGCGAATGCAGGAAACTCTGGGGGCTGCTCACATGCAGCGGACGCAGGAAACTCTGGGGGCTGCTCACGTGCAGCAAATGCAGGAAACTCTGGGGGCTGCTCACATGCAGCGGACGCAGAAAACTCTGGAGCAGGCCACGCCACTAGCCGTTCCACCTGTCGTCCTGGGGCTAGTCTGGCCGCCTGAAACCCCATCACCATGGGAACTGTTTCGACTGGAGACGGGCGGACGGAGGTGGCTGGAGACGGAGACAACAGGTGGACATAAATACACGAACGAGACACACCTGGGAACAATCAACGGGAAAGACGCAGAGACAGAGACTCAGGGAACAGGGTAACAATAAACACAGAAATAACTCAAAAATAAACACACAGAAACACGGATCATGACATGCTCTCCCTTGTCTAGAAAGAGAAGCGCCATAGCCCTGAAATTGAACAGGTCTCAGAAGGTAATGAAATTGCTCAAACTGAGTAATTTGAAAGTGGTATACATGCCATTTCTGTATGTATGCAATATAATAAAACATAGGTCTATCTATCTATCTAGATCAGTGTTTCTCAACCTTTTTTGGGCCAGCGCCCCCCTAGCCTTTATCCAGGTCCCTCACCGCCCCCCACCAAAGTATTTGTAGGCTACTTTGCACTGATTATTAATATTACTATCACTATTGTAGATGTTTTGATTTTTATGCTCGTTTCTGTATTTATCATCAAAATAACTTCCCAGAGAACAAAAAAGCCATGGGAATAGAAATTATTTTCACAGATCTCTACGAAAAATGCAATGAACATTCAACTTAAAATCGGTAGGCCTAACAGCAGCCAATCAGAGTGGAAAAAATATTCTTGTTCTGTGCCATCTTCTATTTGTTAATTACACAAAATGACCAGATAAAAGATGTCCAACAATGCCAGTTTAAACTTTGAACGAATGAGCTCTGCA
>NW_015117193.1:50552-51792 GCF_001443285.1 Poecilia latipinna | reverse complement strand
GAACTGCCAAAACATATGTACAAAAATACCAGACAAAGTGAATCACAGCACCGTCATCAGCCAGTGTAACGCTGAACTGATGCCGTAGCAGGAGAACGGAACTGTGCCAAGAAGCTACAAACACTGAATAGAAGGAGAGCTGCCATCGATACCGTTGCAGCCAAACATGTTTTAATGTTGCACAATACAATTTTAACAAGTTGCTCAAAGTCTAAACTGGTATTGTGCATTTAAGTGTAACACGGGGGAAAGAACCCGGATCGTGACTGAGGACGTGGCCCTAAAGCCAACTGGTAGACCACTGAAATATCAAGTGGTCTAGAGTTTCCCAATTAATTGTACCCAGGTAGGTGTCTGGCTGAGAATAAGGAAACAGAAATAGTATACAAAATATATTTTATTTATACATTCTTTTACAGTTTTAAAAATAGAAATTCTAATTTAAAACTCAATAAGGCTCAAAAACCCAGGACAAGACTAGAAGCAATTGGAACCAAAAACAAATGCAAACCAAATTAGTAGAAACACAAAATAACACAAAATGTTAGACAAAAGAAAAACAAACCCCACATTGCCCCAACCCAGTCCTAAGGCTTTGCCCAACAAGCTAATAAAAAATAAGGAGCTATGCTGTTCTGGTTCTGCACCGTTTGTGGGAGCATAATAGACAACAGCAGCAATCTGCAATACCAAAAGAAAACAATGATGTATCTGCCGACAATAATACAGACAGGTAAAGTAGTGACATCAAATATCCATTTATCCTACCAGTATCAAATGTCCACGATCCAAACACTCACAGCACGGCACCAGCGCTCATCTGACTGAGAGCCAACTCAACAACGGATCCAACAAACGCACACACAGATTGGCGTGCACACCCGGTGCCTATATACGCTAATGAGCCCGACAAGGCTGTGAATGGAAGTAAAGGTGGGGAACGGGGCCTAGATGTGTTCAAGGGCCCAAACCGGTTGGGAATTTACCACTGGATGTAAACTATGTTTTCCAGTAAAACCACCCGGTTACATAAGGTGTAAAGTTTACGACCAAACGCCCCCCAAAGTAATTCCAGCGCCCCCCTTTTGTAAAAATTTCCGCCAGCGCCCCCTGCCGTCCTCTGAACACCTCCCGGGGCCCGGTACTGCCCACGTTGAGAACCGCTAATATACACTGCTCAAAAAAATAAAGGGAACACTCAAATAACACATCCTAGATCTGAATGAATGAAATATTCTCA
>NW_015117193.1:42396-45713 GCF_001443285.1 Poecilia latipinna | reverse complement strand
TTTCTCTCTCTCCCTCTCTCTACTTTGTTTTTGAAAATCTGATTTTATAACTTTTCTTAGCAGCATAGTAACTGGTACAGTCGTTCGTGGCCGCAGCTTCTACTGACTGCAGCTGCATACAGCGTCACTCTCAAGCAAGAATTAACCTTTTCATGCAAATCCAGGGGGGAGTTCAGGGCAAAAACGGATGTGTGTTTTTTGGTCTGGGAGGGGTAACATTACATTTTTACAGCTAAAAAAAATCTTTGAAAATACAATATGATTAATTTTGCATTTGACAGGACCCCGATTTTTTTATTTTATTTCTATGAACAAAATATAAATAATTAAATTGTGGAGGGCCCTCTGCTGGTCAGGGCCGTCACTTTTCACCCCTTTTCCGCGCCCCTGCAACATGCTACCACTATGAGTGGCACAATTCTACAATCTCTTGTTTCTCCAGGATTAAGTCTGAAGGTGTCCAGATTTCCATCTTGTCTTTGACCAAAATAACATGGCTCATATCCACAGCAAGTGAAATGAGGCAATCAGGAACCTGAATGCCAACATGCCTTTAGACTATGACAAACATCGCTCCTCCTCCAGTTGTTCAGACATGAACAGACAGAAGTAACCAACAAAATGTAACTTCAGGTGACCTTTTGCAATTGACATTTGCCAGTTCAATTGAATTGAATTAATCATTTGTGTAAAAATATTATCACAAAGTGAAAGCAATTGCAGACAACAGCAACTCATCTACAAATTTCAAAGCGCTGCACAGCGTGGTGACCTTCTGCTGAGTCAACCCACGATACCTTCAGAGTTCTTTGACAACTGAATGTGTCACGAGAACAAAGCAGCTTTAACGAAGCCTTTCCTGTAAGTGACAGATCCCAGTCCAATGTTGAGGCTGCATTAACACCTCAATTAGATCTAATGTTATTAGTATAATTACATATTATTATTATTATTATTATTATTATAAAGAAATTAGGCAAGGTTTAGATGAAGCAAAGTTGCCTTACTATGATATAAAACTACAAATTAAAATTAATAGGATCCACAAAGCCTGTAGATTATTCAAACATGTCATAAATCCTAAACCAAAGTATAAAGTCTCACTGAATCAGTGTACATAAATTTCAGAATTTTTTCAGCAGTAATAGTGAAGTGTCAACAACAAAGAAAAAAAAAGTGGTTCTCTGAAAGCCAAAAACTCTCCTGTCTGATTGGTTGTTTGTAGAGAGCATTGGGAGAAAGCAGAGGAAATAAATTTTTCATAGTTTATAGTCACAACATAATGACAGTTTTAACAAAAATGTGGAAAAATATATATTGTATAAAAGTTACATACTGTAGCTTTAATTTCACTCAGGAGAGTACGGGTCAGGAGGGACGTGGGTTATAACTGCTGCTGACTGACTCACCTCTTGTTAAGTGGTAAAAGGTACAGGGAACAAGTTAAATATATGAATATATGAATATTTTTATTTAATTCATTAAATGCTAGTGAAATGGAGGCAAACAGTAGTTTGTAGCTAAGTTAACTATGCTAAATGGTTGATAATCTCACACAGTCTACCCACCTCTCTTGGAGAAAAACTGGGTTATAAATTAACATTCTTACCTTTTTCTCTCTCTCCCTCTCTCTACTTTGTTTTTGAAAATCTGATTTTATAACTTTTCTTAGCAGCATAGTAACTGGTACAGTCGTTCGTGGCCGCAGCTTCTACTGACTGCAGCTGCATACAGCGTCACTCTCAAGCAGGAATTAACCTTTTCATGCAAATCTAGGGGGGAGTTCAGGGCAAAAACGGATGTGTGTTTTTTGGTCTGGGAGGGGTAACATTACATTTTTACAGCTAAAAAAAATCTTTGAAAATACAATATGATTAATTTTGCATTTGACAGGACCCCGATTTTTTTTATTTTATTTCTATGAACAAAATATAAATAATTAAATTGTGGAGGGCCCTCTGCTGGTCAGGGCCCCTAGAATTGCCGTCACTTTTCACCCCTTTTCCGCGCCCCTGCAACACGCTACCACTATGAGTGGCACAATTCTACAATCTCTTGCTTCTCCAGGATTAAGTCTGAAGGTGTCCAGATTTCCATCTTGTCTTTGACCAAAATAACATGGCTCATATCCACAGCAAGTGAAATGAGGCAATCAGGAACCTGAATGCCAACATGCCTTTAGACTATGACAAACATCGCTCCTCCTCCAGTTGTTCAGACATGAACAGACAAAAGTAACCAACAAAATCTAACTTCAGGTGACATTTTGCAATTGACATTTGCCAGTTCAATTGAATTGAATTAATCATTTGTGTAAAAATATTATCACAAAGTGAAAACAATTGCAGACAACTGTCATGTTGAGATTAATTTGTCGAACCCACATGCGCAGAACACACTCTGGAGACGGGTAAAGGTTATGGTGGTTTATTAAATACAGTGCTAACAGGTATGTACAAGGAGGTCCGGAACTGGTGCTCGTCTGCGTGGTTCTGGATCTCTGGGTGGAGATAAGACNCCCAGTCCAATGTTGAGGCTGCATTAACACCTCAATAAGATTTAATGTTATTAGTATAATTACATATTATTCTTCTTCTTATTATTATAAAGAAATTAGGCAAGGTTTAGATGAAGCAAAGTTGCCTTACTATGATATAAAACTACAAATTAAAATTAATAGGATCCACAAAGCCTGTAGATTATTCAAACATGTCATAAATCCTAAACCAAAGTATAAAGTCTCACTGAATCAGTGTACATAAATTTCAGAATTTTTTCAGCAGTAATAGTGAAGTGTCAACAAGAAAGAAAAAAAAAATTGGTTCTCTGAAAGCCAAATATAGAGAATAGCAAGAGGGGGCTAAAGGGGCTTGAGCACCTGGCCCTTTTGTTCCTTGCCCTCTGACATATAACATGTACTACATTTATTTTATTTATTTATTTTTTGTATTTTTAAAGAAAAACAACATAATAAACCCTCCTGTCACCCGTGAAGCACTACGCAATTGCTTCACGGGTGACAGTGAAGATACAGTGAGATAAGGCGGCTAACTGCAGAGCTCAACGTAGCAAATGTTTCAGATTACAGGACAGTTTTTGATGAATTTAAAAAAAAAGTTTTTGGTGAATAAAGTGGAGTAGACTTGCTACTTGTCAGATAACGGAAAACGTTGAAGTATCGTTTCTGCTTCAGCTCGGAGTCGCGGTTTAAGCAGAGAGGTAATGAAATACAACAGACACTGACAGGCCTCTGCGTCTGTCTTTCTCTGAAGAACCACTGAACAGCCAGGTGAGGAAAAACTTTTCTTATCTATCAG
>NW_015117193.1:31039-39457 GCF_001443285.1 Poecilia latipinna | reverse complement strand
GCTGGTCACCTTGTTACCTTTGACCTTTTGCCCGTGACACACAACGCATTTGCCTCTTGCACAGTGAGATAAGGCGGCTAACTGCGGAGCTGAACGTAGCGAACGTTCCAGATTACAGAACAGTTTTTGGTGAATTAAAAAAAAAAGAAAAAACGCTTTTGGTGAATAAAGTGGAGTAGACTTGCTACTTGTCAGATAACAAAAAATATTGAAGTATTGTTTCTGCTACAGCACGGAGTAGAGGTTTAAGCAGAGAGGTAATGAAATACAACAAACACTGACAGACCTCTGCGTCTGCCTTTCTCTGAAGAACTACTGAGCAGGAGACGACAGCCAGGTGAGGAAAAACTGTTCTTATCTATCGATTCAGTATTTTTATCACACAGACAGTAGGCTGTTGTTGTTGTGCTATTAGCTAGCTGCTAGCTAACGACTTTGCTAGCAAAGCAAAATAACTGAAAAGCTTCTTCCCTGTATCGTTAATGATATCAGTCATTCTTCAGTATCGCTTATGCAATAGGGGCACATCGCCCGTCCAAAACCGATCATCTTGGATAAATGTCTTCTAATTTCCTTTGCTGCATAATGTACATTGCATTTATTCTGGCGTTAAGTCAATGTGTCTTGAAAGAGAATAGCACTTAAATAAAAGTCCAACAAGGATATTCATTTAGAATTAAAAATAACTCACTCTGAATTACCATGATAGATATACTAGTATAATGTATGTAACAATCAGTGAAGCTCCTCCTGTCCAATAAAAGTGTGTCATTAATGAAGGGGAAAAAACTCAATCCAGACTTTAAGTAATATTGTTATGTTATGCTATGGACTGAAAAACATATTGGTTTCAACACAAGGGTAAAACAACAATATGCAAAAAATTTTTCTCAAAAAATTAGTATATTGTGATTACATTATTTTCTATAATGTAATGATAAAAATTAAACTGTCATATATTTTAGATTCATTGCACACCAACTGAAATATTTCAGGTCTTTTATTGTTTTAATACTAATGATTTTGGCATACAGCTCATGAAAACCCAAAATTTCTATCTAAAAAAATTAGCATATTTCATCTGACCAATAAAAGAAAACTGTTTTAATACCAAAAAAGTCAACCTTCAAATGTTCAGTTATGCACTCAATATTTGGTCGGGAATCCTTTTGCAGAAATGACTGCATGAAGGCAATCAGCCTGTGGACTGCTGAGGTCAGGCACTTCTGCCACTGTTTCTGGTTCAAAAGTGGCTTGACCTGGGGAATGCGGCACCTGTAGCCCATTTCCTGCACACGCCTGTGCATGGTGGCTCTGGATATTTCTACTCCAGAATGAGTCCACTGCTTCCGCAGGTATCCCAAAGCCTGGAATCGGCCCTTCTCCACAATCTTCCTCATGGTCCGGTCACCTCTTCTCGTGGTGCAGCGTTTTCTGCCACACTTTTTCCTTCCCACAGACTTCCCACTAAGGTGCCTTGATACAGCACTCTGGGAACAGCCTATTCATTCAGAAATTTCTTTCTGTGTCTTACCCTCTTGCTTGAGGGTGTCAGTGTCGACCTTCTGGACAGCAGTCAGGTCAGCAGTCTTACCCATGACTGCGGTTTTGAGTAATGAACCAGGCTGGGAGTTTTTAAAAGCATCAGGAATCTTTTGCAGGTGTTGGTTCAGATGATTAATTGATTAATCATCTGAATCATTAATGATTAATGATTAATTGCTCGTTCAGAGAACCTTTTCATGATATGCTAATTTTTTGTGATAGGACTTTTGGGTTTTCATGAGCTGTATGCCAAAATCATCAGTAGTAAAACAATAAAAGACCTGAAATATTTCAGTTGGTGTGCAATGAATCTAAAATATGACAGTTTAATTTTTATCATTACATTATGGAAAATAATTAACTTTATCACAATATGCTAATTTTTTGAGAAGGACCTGTAATTGGTAGTGTGGTTTAATATAGTGTTCTGATCATAATTCATTATGTTTTTTTGTTTTTTTTTTCAGTTCAAAAAGGGGTACTGTGGTGGCACAGGGGCATAGCACGACACACATATTGAGGCCCTAGTCCTCATTGCGGTGGTCGCAGGCTTGATTCCCATCCTGGTGACATTTGATTGCTCTCTTTCCTGTCAAACTACTTTCAAATAAAGGCCACTAAAGCCAACAAAACCTTTTTAAAAAACAAAGATGCCATGTAAAGAAAGACGTCAGAAACAAAAAAGAAAAGATCTGCCAGAAGCAGCCAAAGGTAGTGGATTGTTGACCAACTGGGTCAGAACGAGTACTGCAGGTAGGAACAAAAAAACATGAAGGTTCTTACCATGATCAACATGCAGTTTTTGGTAGTGAACAATATATTTAATGTTACAAGGCAGCTGTTATGTTAAGATGTACTAAATCTAGTTGTATATCACAATTTGTAATTTATCATTGTTTATTAAACTCTGGAAGCTGTGTGACTTTAATATTCTGTCCTAAAATGTGGTTAGATGTGTCCTTTTTTTTTTGAGCACCTGCCCCTTTAGTGGTCTCTGCACGGCCCAGTTGCCCACAGTAACCTGAATGAATATTCTCTGATACCTCCATGTCTGACAATGCAGTCATTAATTTAGGTTTAGTAGTTACCTGGTGAACAAGGTTCATCCTGAACACTTTGTGTCAAGTGTAAAGTTTGGTGCAGAATGAATCATGGTGCAGGCTGTCAATAACCTGCACCGTGCCGTGCCCTGCTCTTTCAGGAACAGGGCTCAGCCTGTTCTGTGAAAGGAACTGGTAATTCTGTGGAAACAGTCTGGATATAACCCCTTCCTGTTTCAATAAGACTGTAAGCCAAGCACGATTCATAAATGCATGACATCACACTCCCGAAATGATTCAGAAGAAAGCTGCACTTTTTCAGAAATGATTCTCCACACTTAGTCCTCATTTTAATATTAAAATGTTTTCTCCTAAAAAAATCCAGATCATTGGAATAAAATAAGTTGCTGTGCTTTAGAAAATAGCAGAATAAAATATATAGTTACAAGGCAAAAGAATGACATTAGGCAGATAATTAGACAGAACCAGTAAGACCAAGAGTTGCAAAGAGGAGGAAAAGGTCTTCCTTCTTTCTTTTCTATCCGTTTACAGGATCATACATAGTCTGATGCAAAATAGTCTCAATACCCCTCCAGATATTGTCACCATTGGGCCATTCTCAATTCTTAGAAGTTCTCGATTACTTACCTTTTGGTAGACTGTCAGAAGCTGCCTGTGTTCATGTCCAACGGCTCGTATTGAAATCAAACCGGCTAAACTCTCAGGTTATTTCTTTACTGTCTTTTCTGTTTGGCACATATTCAGAACCAGATGCCACAAATATTTCTGCTATAGAGACACCAAAGTTTATCTCTAGGTTGAACCTGAATTTCTAGTTGGAGCATGTCAGAGCCAGTCACTGTAATTGACTGGCAGCTGTGCTGTGGCATCCACATGAAAGAGGTTCTGAAATGCTAACAACAGGAATAAACATAACACAACATTTTGACAAAAAAATAAAAATAAAAAGGACTGTTTGTCTGTTGTCATTTTTGAGAAGTTGGACCCACGTCCAGACAAGAGTAGTTGTATTCATAATGAACTGAAACAGTAAACAACAGGCTTACAAAACTGCAGACTCCATGTAAGGGAAAACACAGAACCCAACATGACAAGACGTCAGAACCAGGAAAACCCATACCGAGTCTAACATAAATACAATGAGGGGGTATGGTGATTACTGGACCAAGAAGCAGGTGGGAATAGGTCTGCAGCATTGGAGTAATAAACCTGCTGGATGACATGGTGACTTAGTGATGTATGACCTCAGACCAGAGTATGTGTCTGTTTCCTCATCCCTGTGAAAAGATTTCATCTGATACAAAAGGTCAACTGATATTTGCATTACCCTTCATTACTCCTCTGTTAAGCAGTGAAGTAATGAACAGCAAAAGTGGCTGAAAATAAAACAGCATATATGGAGCCAGACTCAGGCTGATAATTTGAGCAGAAACTCATCTGAACCAGTAGAAAACTTTTCTGTTGAGATTTTTTTCCCAAAAAAAAATCTACAGTGCCAAGATGTCACTGTAAAAATGACATCTTGGCAAGTTATCTCCATCTGCCCAGACAGCCCAGTATTCCCACTGGTGGAGCATTCTGGTCCAGTTAATCATTCACAGTTTGTCTTGTATACCACACACTCTGCCTCCACCATTCATTTAGATTAGTTGTTTCCCATTCTTTCAGCCATGTCGTTAGGGACCTCTACGTTTTTTATTGTTTTGTGGTTTGGGGGATTTTCTCACTGTGGCCTCCAGACAAAGCCTCATTCCAGCAGGACAGACCAGGAGCTGTTCTGGGGTGCTGACCAGTATGATTTCTCAGTGGTGCTCCCAGCAGCTGCCACAGAATGTTTCTGGCACTTTGCTCACCATGGAGAGAAATTTTACCTGAGCTTCATGGTGAGTACTGGGCACACTGAGCCACTGTAGTTCTTATGTATTTTTCTTTATGATGGTAAAAACTGTTTCTCTGTAAAATGAATATTTTGTGGCTCTACCACATTTTATAAAAATGCACTTACATAAAAGATTCCGTTAACACTTTATTTGAAGGGGGTTGAATAAGACTGACATGACACTTTCATAAACATGACATAACACCTGTCATGAACATCAATAAGCCTTCATGAATATTTATGACTGTTGTCATAAAGCGTAATTTGGTAAATTATGACACTTTTAATACAAAGTTGACAGTATTCAAAATGTCTTTGTTATGACAACTTGACATTAACTGTTTAAACTTTACCTTTAATAACATAAAGTTACCTAATTTTTAAAGTGAAATCGGTAATACTTTTATAACAAATTTATATCAGTAATGATTTCTTGGTTAATGTCAAGTTGTCATAACAAAGACATTTTGAATAATGTCAACTTTGCATTAAAAGTGTCATAATTTACCGAATGACTCTTTATGACAACAGTCATAAATATTCATGAAGGCTTATTCATGCTCATGACAGGTGTTTATGACAGTGTCATGTCAGTCTTATTCAACCCCCTTCAAATAAAGTGTTACCAAGATTCCTTCATCTTTTTGTACTTCACTAACTTTTACATTTCCCCACTACAAAGACATCCAAAATTTGGAACAAATTCAACAGTCTGTCCCTGTGGGACAGATATGTCAGAATGTTCCATGTTGACATCATTCCTAAAATAATGAGTTTTCTTCCATTTTCTTCCTTGTCAAAGGTCCAGTGGATCACAGGAGTCGGCCTTGTTAGGGACCTATCAGTCACTGTTAATGCTCCCAGCGGTTTGTTAATATCCACTGCTGACGATGCAAAGGGTCAGATCAACTTTGATGTCAATGAAACAGGTATCTCAGTTTACTGCTGCTGTCATCTACACATTTTTTTTCTACTTGTAATTAATTTGAACAATGAAGTATCAGCGCATTTAACTAAACTCGCTAAATACTAAACTTTTTGGCTGGAAACCTTATTCAAACAGCTATCATAGCTACATGTATAAGAACATTTATTTTTTTTTAAGTATTTTTGAATTGGATTGATACTTCAGCATATTTAAATATACTTAGTGGGGAAAACATAATAAAATAGGAATAGAATATTCTGATTTGATGAGTATTTTACGACGGACACAGGCACTCATTTTTTTGTTTAGTAATATACACATTTATATAAATATACAAACACAAAATCAGATGTTTTACTTGAGTAATTTCTTGAACAGCTACATTTTACTTTTGAGTAAAAATGTGTTGAAGTAAAGCTAGTCTTACTCGAGTACAATTTTTAGGTACTCTGTTGAAAACTACACTTTTGTACATTCTAAACTTTGACAAGTTGACTTTACTTAAACCGATTGCCTTGAAAAATGTAAGTAAGCTTAACTTATTCTTACGTTTTGTTTACTTAACATATACTTGTTCAGTGTACTTAAGACCTTGTTGTATGAACTAAATTGTGTCAAGTTAATTTAACTTAGTTTAGTGAAGTTGTTTCAACTTAGAAATAGTAAGTAAATTATCCTCTTCTTAACTCAACTACATCAAGTTAGTCCAACTTACATGAACAGTACAGTTTACTTAGCAGAATCTAGGAAACCGATTGCCCTAAATAAATTAAGAAACCACAACAAAAGATTTTAAGTTCACAAGATTCAACATTTTATTTTAACCAAATGATATACTTAGCATAACATAACAGTCAATAACCCCACAGAAACCAGGATGAAGTCTGCCATGGCATCTGAATCCTGTGAATCATAAGAAAAGTACAAATAAAAAAAAAGGAATGAGATGAAAGTTCTGATTTTTTTTTTACAACTTCTGACAAACGGAATAGCAATACATACCAGAGACATTGCAGAACTTTGTCATCGTCCTTGAGGAAAACTGAGAAACATTGTAGGATAGCAGGCCTCATGGCAACAACATCGATGGTCTACAAGTAGGAAAAACAATAAAAGTGAGCACAAGCATATTTTGAAGAAACTGAGTCATTTATTTTTACAAGTGGCATAAAATTATTTTTCACCATTATTTATTGTCTAAGACTGATTAGAATTTTGATGGTTGTGCAGTTAAAGGAGCAACGGCAATTTTCCAACCTGCTGTCAGCTGATTATTATATTAATGCCACAGATGTTTTTTCCAGTCTCAATCATCCAAATATCATCAATACAAATCCCCCCCCCCCAAAATATGACCCAATGTCCCTTTAACACACAACCAAACTGGCTGGTTTTGAAGTTTATTATAAATGAGAGGATGTGAAGAGGAGTCATGTGCATGTGTGCACGTCCAACTAAACAAGATGTAAATTAAAAACTTGTAGAATTTTCTTCACCTTAAACAAAATCAGACAGAAAGCTCACCTTTCTTTCAACCTGACCAAGAATCTCTGGAAGTACGTTATGAACGACTCCTTTTCAACATTGAATGTAGCACGGGAGATCCTATCCTCCATTCTGGTGAACTCTGCAAAAACAGTAACAATCAGACTTGGCAGAGGAATTTGGAGGATTTTAAGGTGGAACAGTAAAGGGTCATTTTATTTTATATAAATACATAAACAAGCTTATACCTTTCAAACAAAATACCCATTTTGTTTACAAATACAAATAACTAATGATGCAAATACTAGCATGCTGAGCAAATATTCTCTGATTTGCATAAACATTTGCTCATATGTTGCAGAAGTCTAAGAATCTAATGTTTCCAATAACTTAAGTCTATTTCTTTATGCAAAATCAATCTACTCAAATATAAGTCACAATAGTTCATAGTATTACTATTATTACTAGTACTAGTAAAAGTAAAAAGTGTAGTGTCCACCCAAGAAGTTACTCAAGTAAATGTAACCACTACTACCCAGCTTGGAAGAAAAATAACAAAATGAGTAGTCTATTCGTAACCCTTGTATGTAGAAATGGTGTCCAACTGACAGGGGCGCCGCTAGGAATCTTGGGCCCCATGAGAAAAAATTAGAGTGGGCCCTCCTGCCCCCTGCACAGCTGCTGTTACAATTTCTTGATTCTATAATGTGACCCATAAAAAGCATCACAATTGTAAAGGCTTGCAACTGCCTTGCTTTCTTTGGTCCAATACTGATACTAGCACAATATTTACTGCTCATGAATTTTACATGCAAGAGTTGACATACAGTATGCAAGTAGGTTGCTTAATTTTTTTCTTAGTTTTAGATTACTGAAATGTCTCTCCCCATCAGCAACAGTCAAAAGCAACATGCAAAATACACATAAAACAATCCAGACTTCTCAAAAAATGCTATGTAGTTGCATTTTATGCAAGCTGCAGTATGTAACTTTAATTAAAAAAAAAAAGTTTTCTCCATGTTTGTTAAAGCTGGCACCATGTCGTGACAGTTTGTTATGAGACAGATAATCTGTGAAAACAATCAATCTTCTCCACCTCCTTCCTGAACTACTATTGCTAGCTAAAGTAATGCACTGTTCTGACCTAAAACAACCAATCACAACCAGTAGGAGGCTCTTAGCACTGTCAATGAACTTCATTCACTGACTGCTAACTGTGTTAATGGTGGAGAAATAACATGTAATTTCAGGAAAATAGTTTATCTGCGCTCATTGGTAGCTATGCTAACTAGACCGAGCATTTACAACAGGCTATGCTAGCTGCAGCATAGCACAGAGCGAGGGGGTGGAAGGATGAGCAGCCACATGAGATTGTGATTGACAGCACTAAAACTCTCCTGTCTGATTGGTTGTTTGTAGAGAGCACTGGGAGAAAGCAGAGGAAATAAATTTTTCATAGTTTATAGTCACAACATAATGACAGTTTTAACAAATATGTGGAAAAATATATATTGTATAAA
>NW_015117193.1:27188-28411 GCF_001443285.1 Poecilia latipinna | reverse complement strand
CTGTCACCATGTCGTGACAGTTTGTTATGAGACAGATAATCTGTGAAAACAATCAATCTTTTCCACCTCCTTCCTGAACTACTATTGCTAACTAAAGTAATGCACGATTCTGATCAAAAACAACCAATCAGAATCAGGAGGAGGGTCTTAGTGTTGTTAATCAACTCTATTCACTCACTGTTAACTGTGTTAACAGTGAGAAATAACATGTCATTTCAGGAAAATAGTTTATCTGCACTCATTGGTAGCTATGCTAACTAGATTGAGCATTTACAACAGGCTATGCTAGCTGCAGCATAGCACAGAGCGAGGGGGTGGAAGGATGAGCAGCCAGATGAGATTGTGATTGACAGAACTAAAACTGTCCTGTCTCTGATTGGTTGTTTTTAGAGAGCACTGGGAGAAAGCAGAGGAAATAAATTTTTCATAGTTTATAGTCACAACATAATGACAGTTTTAACAAATATGTGGAAGAAAATATATTTGTATAAGTTACATACTGCAGCTTTAATTTCACTCAGGAGAGGACGGGTCAGGAGGGACGTGGGTTATAACTGCTGCTGACTGACTCACCCGTTGCTAAGTGGTAAAAGTTACAGGGAACACGTTAAATATATGAATATGTTGGTAATTTTTTTCCTTAATGCATTAAATGCTAGTGAAATGGAGGCAAACAGTAGTTTGTAGCTAAGCTAGTTAGCTAAATGGTTGATAATCTCACACAGAGATTTATAACAAGAGTGTTATAAATTAACACTCTTGCCTTTTTCTCTCTCTTCCTCTCTCTATTTTGTTTTAGAAAACCTGATTTTATAACTTTTCTTAGCAGCATAGTAACTGGTACAGTCATTCGTGGCCGCAGTTTCTACTGACTGCAGCTGCATACAGCGTTACTCTCAAGCGCTCGAACCATTTCATGCAGATCCAGGGGGGAGTTCAGGGCAAAAACGGATGTGTGTTTTTTGGTCTGGGAGCAGTAACATTAAATTTTTACTGCTAACAATCTTTGAAAATACGATATGATTAATTTTGTATTTGACAGGACCCAAATTTTTTTTTATTTTATTTCTGTGAACAAAATATAAAAAATTTAATTGTGGAGGGGTCCCTGCTGGTCAGGGTCCCTAGAATTGTCATCACTTTTCACCCCTTTTCCGCGCCCCTGCCAACCAACCCCACACACATAAAACTTATATCATTTTCAGGGTTTCCCCAAGTGTATT
>NW_015117193.1:24738-26274 GCF_001443285.1 Poecilia latipinna | reverse complement strand
GATAGGTTTATAGTTTATGCATTTAAACCCGGCAGCGCGCAGACTAATCACACAGTTGGCGCCTCTGCGTTTGTCTCGCGCTACCGCTGCTTTACCTCAGTGGGATCGCGCGCGCCTCCTTTCACTCAAACTGGACACAGGCTGACCTGTATGGATATTCACATAAACCTACTGTGAGGAATTAAAATCCTTTGGAGAACTCTAGGTAAGAGTTTAAAACCCGCCGCTTTAGCTCTGGTTGCGCAGCTCTATGTGAACCGCAGGAATAACTTGTAGCGAATTCAGAGGTGCGCGTTGTGGAGCGGTGAGAATGATTTATCTTTGTGAACTAACAATTATATGCGGCGTTTACATCTCAACACGCTGCCCAGCGTGTGGCTCTGTGTCTGTCTTCCCTGTAAAGTTTATGTCTGTGGTCCCGGTTTGCCAGAGCGTTAGTGGATCACGAGCAGCGCTAACCTCATCATGCAGGTTCAGCCTGATGAGGAGCTTTCGCGCTCTCCTTGGAGTCACACATCACGTTGATTTTATATTATTTTTAGAATTATTTTTCCGGTTACACGATGCATCAATCCATATGGCCGCACGAAGATCTGAGAAATTTGTCCCATAAACTCGACCAACCAGAATAGTTTCTGTGACAATTAAAAACTCAACAGACATGAAATGAAAGAGCTACTAAAGCCACATTAGCAGCATTGAATTAAATCTCCCGTTTGTTGCGCATCTCTGCGTAGTGCAGCAGATTACCTCATGATGCAGGGCCGGTCCAAGGCTGTATGAGGCTGATGGAGCCGCTGACTTAAATGGATTAAACAGAAGTACAAATTTGTTGTTTTTAGACTAGTTGTGGGTTTAAATAGCATTTCACTCGAGATCTTTTCCCGTAACATATAATTACACAGTAATACTTTTACATTTCCTGTCAACTTAACATCTTTTAATATAAAAACACAGTGGACCACCGGTGGACCGACTTAACGCCCCGACCACCGGGCTTAGCAAGTTTTCTGGGGGAAACCCTGATTTACCATGTTTTACGTGTGTGGACTGAGACAATCAGTCCTTGCACACACAAGGGTTAACTAGCTTATCATGATATATTGTCGATAGTAGCTAACATTGTCTGCCCAACAGCATTACTCTACTTAGTAGGTTTGCTTAGAAGAAGAAGAAAAAAAAAACAGTGCAAAGATATTTGCCTTTTAATGGTTTTGTGCCATGATTCTAACACACCAGTGTGCACCTCTGCACAACAACACGTCTCGAGAAGGACCTCGCTGCAGCAAATAGAAAGGGGCGGGGACGGACCAATGTCAGTCTCATACCTTATTTGGAAATGGGACCATTGTAATCCGGAAGTAAAGGGGGCGCTATTTCCTATATTATCCGCGGTCTCCCCTTTTAATTTTCTTTTGAAATCTGTGATATAGCTTTATCTTTAGGAAGGAGTTTCTCTCTCAACATGTATTTGAACTTCTTTCTTTTATTTACTTCAGAGCAGCTCACAGTTTTTGACAATTTCCGTTGCTTTCT
>NW_015117193.1:13234-21243 GCF_001443285.1 Poecilia latipinna | reverse complement strand
TCTTTATTATGTACTATTAATTTCGCCATTACTGCCAACGTGAAGATGGTGAAAATCGAACTTTATTGAGTTTTCATAAATCAGAAAAAGGTTTCACAAATCCCAAACATGGTTTTAAATATTCTGCTATTAGAGAAGAATAGTGTAGTCCAGGTTTGAAGTGTCTAGGTGTAGTAGTTTTTAAACTAGAGTTAATTAAAGATGCGGAAAGTAGTGAAAAATTAAGTGGAATTGCCCTTTAGCTATTGGAAGCTAGAATTGGAAACCAACTTCAGCTTCGTATTATACATCAGATCTCTTAACATGGACAAAAACATTAAAGGCTCTCAAGTAAAAGGCATGGCAGTTTTAGCTAATGTTGGACCCATGAGCCCATGTTAACATTAGCATATTAGCCTGCAAGGAGTTTTATGCATCATCTTTTACAAGAAAAATAAACCAGTAACAATATATATGAGTAGTAAAGGCATATGACACATGAAAACATACTAAAGAGGAATAACTCACCTTTAAAGAAGTTCTGCTTCTTCTTATGTGCAAGTCCACAAACATTCTGGAAGCTTCCCGCACTTTATTACACATGCGCACTGCTGAAGTGAAGCATTTGCTCCAGTAACAAAAATATTCAAATCCAGTTTACTCAAAATAACTTAGTCTTGTACCTTTCTCAGGCCAAAACATGTATGTTACTCACATTATTTGAGTTGAATTAACATTTTAGTGAGATTTAAGTAAAGCATACAAACCTAATTTAAGTAAAAACAGGTATTGCATTTTAGAGTGTATTTATTTAGGTTATCAGCATCTGAAACATTTAAGTGAGGCAAAGAAAACAAAGAAAAACCTAGAAGAAATCTGTAGAGGCCAAATGAATGAAGAAAAACATAAATCAAATCAAATTAAGTAAATCACAAAGGTTAACCTGTTCAGGTTTCCCTTTCATTTTTCTATGATCCTGCAATAAATCAACCAAAGAAATAAAACTAACCTTGTACAATCTGCTACTTAGGCCCTGGAAGTGACTGTGTCTGAACTTTTAACTTGATGTTTAATTACACAGGTTTCTATCAGATGTGTTTGAGCAACTTCCACAACCGCTTCAGCACAATGCAGGTCTTTCTCAGCTTCGGCGTTTACTATGACAACCAGAACTCTTCCAAGGGGGACATGAAGGAGGAGTTGAACAACACACTGAGCTTCATTCAGGTCTCTTCATTTTCTCTGGGAAATTCACTTTACTGCAAATAAATACATTTTCTGTTCAGATGTGAGCAGAACATATTTATAACATTTATAACATATAGACATTGTTATAAATGTAATTTTCATTCACCTGAAAATCATGTGTTCATGCTTTGCTTGTAGAGCAAATATTCAGCAAATTTTCAAGAATTAATCTGTGAGTATTTACAAATATTGATAAGCACATTTTACACATTTATTATATGACTAGTTAAACTGTGTGGTGTGTTTAGAAATGTGTCTGTTTATATAAAGAAGCTGTCTGCTAAAAAAAAAAAATACACTGGGACAAAAGCTAGAATTTTCTTTTTTTTAAGATTTTGAGAAACATTAAAGGCTATTAAAACTTTCTACTATTATAAAGTTTTCTAATGGAAAAAAAGAAAAACAAATCTATGTAGATGGTCTGGCTGCACAGAAGTCTCTGTTCAACATGACATGTCATCTCAGGGTCCTACAAAGTAAAACCAGTAAACATCAGTTCTAAGTCTAATGCCAACTGATTACTCAGATCTGTTGCATTAGGCCTTTAAAATTATGTGAAAAAATTCCCAAAATAATTTAAGCATGAGCATGGATCACACATTTAACACACACAATTATATATCATAGAAAAGCACGATATCATTAAATATATAGATCCAAACAGAAAAGTATTTTTTTTATGGGAAGTGTTTTTTTATTTGTTCTGACATTTTTAGGCTGCCACCAGTAAAGTGGAGCGCCACGTCTTCCACATGTTCCGCTACTACAGCTTCAGCCGCATGAGGAGGAGCGCAGACCACTTCCTGCTGCAGTCCAACTCCCGCTACATCACATGGTGGTCGATGGCCCTCAGCCTGGTGATCGTCACTTCTGGGTACCTGCAGCTCCTCTTCCTCAAAAGCCTCTTTGTGAGCAAAGCTGAGGCTGAAAAGCCTCGATGCTGATAGGCAGCGAACGAACCAAGAAACATGCTAAGCAGACTCCAAACCTCTCCTGGTTCTGGGTCCATGTGAAACATTAAAGAAATGTTCTAAAAACCTCTAATTAGAATTGTTTTTAATTGACAATTATATCTGTTTTTTTTAAACAGATAAATAATAGTTATAATAACAACTATTATTAGTTTTTTCTTTCTTTTCCAACAATCCCCTCTCCAGAAATTTGGCATGGTTCAACATTCAGGTGCAGCTTTGCTTCATGCCAGCTCAACAGGAACATCTAAACTCATTTTAGAAACTGAAACGCCTCTATAGCTTCATTTAGGTAAAATATTTCAAGTCTCTATTCCATACGATTTTAATGATTATGGTCACGGAAGTGATTGTAACAGGAAATTTTAATATTGTAATAATATTGTTATTACAATATTAATATTTTTTATTATTACAATTTTAATATTGTAATATTTTAAAATCGTGAAAAGTTAAATATTGGAAACACCTGGTGTTACATGCTGATCAGTTAATACACTCAAACACCTGCAAAGTTTTCCTGAGCCTTTAAGACCTCTCAGTCTGGGTCAGATGAGGAAGACTGCCAGTTGTAACAACTGTCTTTTCCATAGAAAGTTGAGTGGAAGGAAAACGTGCGACAAGTTGGACTAGTAACACGCATAACTGTCAAGCAAAACCTTTTCAATGACTTGGAAGAGCTTCACAAAGACTGGACTGAGGCTCGAGTCGGGTCATTAACTTGGATCCAAAAGAGCTGAGCAGAAATAGATGTTGACTAACCTGAATAAGCTGAATAAGTTTGGATGAAGTGTGGACAATTTCATCCAAACATGGGGAGCCTTAACTGAAGCTACTTAAAGTTTATTTGGGGCCAGTGTTTAGCGAATTCCCCCAGACACAACTTGTCAATTTGGCTTCATCTTTATAAAATAGAAGAAAAAAATTGGTTTCATGGTTTGTACACATGAAATTAGGTTGAACTTTTCTTAGATTTTGAAAAAGACCAGAATGTTTTTATTCTGTCCTGAAACATGAAACTATAGAACTAAAGTAGGGTTGGCTTTCTCTCTAAAGATACTAAAAACGTCTGCAGATAGCGACGTGCAACATCTGGACTGACTGTAGACACAAACAGACTCATTTTTAACACAAACCAGGTTTGTTTTACTTCAAAAAAACATTAAAATATCAGGGTGACAAATGAAATTGATTTATAAAAATAGATTTCATCAAAATGTATTTTATTGAATATTTTGGGTGTAAATAAATAAGGCACATTCAACAGTTTTAACTTTCAGTCCTGAAATGAAAATAATGCATTAGAATAATTAAAACACTAACAGCAGGCTGTCACAGTCTGAGCTTAGACCAGAAAAAAGGTCTGGCTCAGTAGGATTTCCTAAAGGTCTGGAGAAAAAACTCACAGGAACAAACATGATGGACGTCCTGCGTGAGACTGACTGCAGAGCTCAGCATCAGGCAGTAAAACAGGAGGGAACACATACAGTACCGAGGCTGTCATCATGGTGGAACACAGCTGAGGATAAACATGGTTCACATGCAAACAGATCCCTCCACTACAGAGCTGCCTGGAGCAGCATCCTATCAGACATCAGCTCCACCTCCAGATTAAAGCCTGAGTTTCCAGCAGCAGATATCAACATGTTTTCTGATTTATCATGAGAACCCCTTTATGTATTTTTACTATGTCGTGTTTTGGTGCCTCGGGTCTCTGAAACGCACATCAGAAGTTATGCAAGGATGGCAAGTCTATGAAACACTTCATAACTGAGTTCTAGTGTCAATGAAGTAAACTCACTTTAAACTCCAGGGGCGTATGTATTTTGATCATATCTAGAGTTTCTGAAGTGAACTTTTAATAAATATGTTGGCTGCAAATTGATTAATAAGTAGTGATTTAATGTAGATGGTTTTTATACAGTTTTGGACATTTAAACTTCAACATTTCTAAATGAAAAGAGAGGATGTACTTCCTTTTCCCATGTGAATGTGTTGCTGCTGAGCTGGAGCAGCAACATCATTTTCTGTCATCAGCTGACAGAAAACTCGGTCTCTGACCACTCTGACTAATATCCTCACAGCAAGCCGAGTCAGCACAGAAAGTCAATGGAGAAGTTGCAAATTGCAATGAAGACTCATCAGTACAACTGAGCAGGGAACAGAATGAAACCGACTAATGCTTATGAACAATAATAGTTGACATCTTGTAGTCATAGTTACATCTGGTCTTGAGGACAAATAAAACACTAAGCACCGTTTTGAAATAAAATTTGATGTTCGGTTTTAAACTGAACTCTAGTCAGACAGTGTGAAGCCAACATGAGGAAACGGGCTGTATCCCTTTTTCCCATTAGAGGTTCTATGGGTCAGACGTGGTCACAGGGTTCAGATGTAGCAGCTTGATTCAAACAAACACAATGTAACAGTTTTAGTTCTCCAACTAGGATATGATAATCAGGATATTTGAAGAAAGTTTCATCTCTTCTCTCATTCCTTTACTTTTTCAGTTCTGGTACTTTCATACAGGCTTCCTGGTGCAACATGGCTCCACCTACTGCTGGATGTTTTGTCAATTTGTGCCATTTGGGGATTGTTTTATACTTGCAAACATCTGACTCAGACTAGTTCTAGAAAATTTTATTATTTCATATTAACCAAGAGTGAAATATCTGTTATATTTTAGAAGAGTCAAGTGGCTAAAACTGGGATAAGAGCAGGAGTAGCACACCCAGATATCAATATACAATTGAATAAATTATATGCAAAACTTTGAGCATTTTCCTAAAAAATTCAACTCCATAATCTATGAAAAACTCAGCAGAGAAAAGTACAGGAAGGGGGAGAGCTGAGACTTATGTGACAGCTGGATTTAATTTAGTAACATGTTGTAAGAATGATCTATCAGTATTTCATCATGGATTATTTCATGTCTCATGATATTAAAGGTAAGTTAGTAAAAGAAATCCCAGAAACAAACTGGAGATATTGTTTTTCCACCAGACTTCCACACACAACGTTACATCAAGCTGCAGAAAGTCGAGTGGGAGAGGATTGTAGGATGGATTACACCGTTTGACATGAAATGTTCCTTTTTTCAAATTGGGAACCTTTCCTAAGTTGATGAAGTAAATTCAGACTGAATCAGAATGGAAACAGAAGGAATAAGGTGGAGTTTTGTGGGCAGAACCAGCGTACCAGTGTATATCCACCTCTGAAATCTAGTAAAATATTGCATATGTGTAAAAAGGTCCAACAGTGCATCCACAAAACAATCAAAGAAAGTGACCTAAATCTAAAAGCTGGGGCAAATAAAACCAGATCACAATGCTGTGACCCAACACATTGTGCTTTAAACTGGTAGAGTTGTGTGAGAAATCCCCTTTTCCTCCTGCAGTGATGCAGATTTGTGTTGAAGAACAGTCATGTCAATAACCCGCCTGGAGGTCACCCCTGCAGAGACCGGCCGGGGTTTTGCTGCACAGTGAGCTCGGCTCACTGTGGGTTATTTCATGTAAGCTAGGCTGTGTGCGCAGTGAGCTTGGCTGTGTGTGACACACAGCCATTTAGAGGAGGGGGTAATGATTGTGCCGTCGCACTGCCCCACCAGCTGCTGTCACAGCACTAAATGGTCAGTCAGTTTCAGAGTGGGCTGGGGGGTGAGCTGGCTCTGGGGGTAGTGCCCCACCATCCAGGGTATGACAACGAACCAGGGGCCGCTCCTTTAGACGAGGTGAGAAGTCAAGGCTTCCTAAGTGGCTGATCTCCCCTCGCCTCAGCCTCCTCCGCTCTGGGTTCACCTGCTAGACAAACACACACTTCCTGTCAGTCTTTAGTTTTGTTCTATAGTGCTGTATAATAATTGTAAAAAAATAAAGCTGACTACTTCGTGGCTTTCGCCTATTGTGGTTTATTTTTGGAACGTAACTCCTGCGATAACTGTGTGTCAAATATGACTTAAAAGAAATTTGACTTCACAATTTAATGTCTTGAAATTGGGCCTCTGTCTCTTTAAGAAGCTCCCAGCTGTTTCTGACAGTCGGCTTTCAGCACATCATCACAACGCCGTTACTCTATTGACCCTTTAATGCACTGAGAAGTAGATTGTATAATGAGCTCAACAGATGTGCAGTTCCACCTGGTGTTTGCTAACTGCTGCTGCTAGTCTGAAGGAGCTGAGTGGAGGAGTGATGCTCTGTGAGGAGGAAGCTTGGCTGGAGACTGCAGCTCCATGAAGCAACTTTAAAAGACAGAGCTCTGCTAGCCTGAGTGGTTTCCATAGAAATGAAAGTATTCCCAAACATGCATGAACAAATCAAAGTAACACTACAGGTTTGTTTTTGATTAGGCAATAACATAACATGATGTAAAAGCTAGAAGAAAAAAATATTTCACATAATACTGCCCCTTCAGTAAATTATGCCATCTTGCAGTAATATAAACACAAAAGTTTGTATTTCTACTGGTAATGGGACTTGATTAAAAAAATTAATAAAGTTAATTACAGAATCTCTAATTTATGAACTGAATTAATTCAAAACTATAATGTTTATTTAGTCAAAACTATTGACTAAGTAAACATTTTCTTCAACCTTCAGATTCCTATGAAAGTCATTCAGCTTTTCAGTGTTTCATGATCCTGATCACTCCTGATCAGTCAGTCTTCATTACAGAGGGAGATAGGATGTACCTGGTTAAGAAATGGTGGACTCCTGGGGGGAGAACCAGATGAACCTTGTCTCATGTGCTGCATTCTAAAGCAAAAAAAAAAAAAACATACAAAAATATTAATGATAATGTGCATCGTTGTTAATCTTATTAAACTGTCTCTGAATGTGAAGGATGTGTTGGGATCCACCTGCTGGCAGACTGAGCCAGTTTGTGTCTCCGGCCATTGGAATTATCCTGCAGCTTCAAGCGCTGCACCAATGTATGAGCTGCAACACAGGATGAGCAGGGCAGAGCTGACACAGGGTGCTAACACATCTGAACAGTTAAACAGTTGCGGTGGTTAGCAGGTTAATGTTACCCAGAGCCCCTTTGGGGACAGAGAGGAGTTTGATTGGTTCAGCCTCTGGTGAAAGTCCTGACGCTTTCTGCAGAGCTCTTAAAGTTTCAGTGTTCTGTTGAAAGATGAAACAGGAAAGCAGAATGTAATGTGCCACGTAACAGGAGACTGATGACACTCTGGAGAAATGTGAACAATTTATGGGCCACAAACACACACAAATGTTTGGACTTCTACTGGTAGTTAGACTTGATTAAAAGTCTCAATAAAGTTAATTGAAGATTCTCTAAATTCGATATCTATATATCTACCTCTATATATCTATGTATCAGTGACGTGTGGGGGTAGGCAGGTGAGGCAGAGCCCCACCTGTCATCATGGAAGAATAGTAATAAAATCATTTATATTGCTATTTTCACCCTGTGGTTTGTACTATAAAGTACCTATTTTTTACTTTAGCGTAACCAATTCCGATTATTGGTTACGCTAAAGTATTTTCTTCAAAATCGCTGGATTTTCGCATTTTCCCATTCAAATGCTCAGAAGCGAAGCCAGTGAGGTGAGGATGCGCAACCTCTCGCTAACTGAAAGCGTGGACCTCTTTCCCTTTGCTGTGGATCATAGCACGAAATTCCCTTCATTTCAAAGTTTCACTGAGTTAACGCGGCTATAGATGACATGTAAAAGATTAGTCTTTTTGCCTCCCAGCGTTGTATGCATGCGCGAAATTTCCGTACGTCCAATAACATGCATGGTGTCTATATAAGTCGTAAGTCAGTGCCTCACCATATATATATATATAT
>NW_015117193.1:0-10266 GCF_001443285.1 Poecilia latipinna | reverse complement strand
AAGATTACCTTACATAGTTATGTTTAACTATGTAAGGTAACATTGAGTGTTGAGAAAGGTACATATAATACAAATAAAATGTATTATTATTTAAACTTAATCATGTGGGCTGATGTTTATCTGTGTGTTGTGTGTGTGAGGAACAACCTTGCCACCAAACTCATAAGCGCAGTCTAGCGGCGTCCTCTGCCTCTTGTTTCTGAGGCTGGGTGAGGCCCCAGACCTCAGCAGCAGCTCCACCACAGCCTGGTGCCCCCCCCGTACCGCCTCATGCAGAGCCGTGTTGCCCTGCACGTTTGCTACGTTCACCAAAGCATTACTCTACACACAAATGTATTTTTTCATTAGAATATTAGTGAATAATTATTATCCAGAAAGTCTCTCTGTGTTAGTTTGAGCGTGTACCTGCAGCAGAATGCTGACCGTTTCCAGGTTCCCACAGAGACACGCATGGATCAGAGAGGTGTTTCCATAGTGATCCTTCTTGTTCAGCTTGGCATTGCACTCCAGCAGAAACCTCACAACCTAACAGTAACAAAAAACTGTGTTCACAAACACAAATTCAGGGATCATGAAATAGTGTGTATGCATTTCCTTTGGAAGTCCTAATCAGTGAGGAATTGAATGAAAACAATACTCTTTTGCAAGCTATCCATCCATCCATCCATCCATTTTCTTTACACCCTTGTCCCTTAGTGGGGTCGGGAGGGTTGCTGGTGCCTATCTCCAGCTTCGATCCGGGTGAGAGGCGGGGTACACCCTGGACAGGTCGCCAGTCTGTCACAGGGCAACACAGGACAAACAACCATGCACACACACACTCACACCTATGGACAATTTAGAGAGACCAATTAACCTGAAGTCATGTTTTTGGACTGTGGGAGGAAACCGGAGTACCTGGAGAGAACCCACCATGCACAGGGAGAACATACAAACTCCATGCAGAAAGACCAGGGCCGGGAATCGAACCCAGAACCTTCTTGCTGCAAGGCAACAGCTCTACCAACTGTGCAGAAATTACACTTCTTTTGCAAGCTATAGAAGTGTAATTTTTACTTATTTATATTAGATTTTATTTTGAGAGTAATATTTTTGTACATAGCAATCTCTTAAAACATATTTCACTAGTTATTAATGTTTAATTTGTTATTTTAGTTGTACTGAAACAGATATTAAGTTGCAGATGTTAACTGCAATGTAACTATGAAACTATATCATGATATTTCTGAGAATCAAGATACAGAAAAAAAGCCTTTTTCCCCCTTATTGCTCTATTTTAAACTTAGTAAACTGAAAACACCTTTGTCTCTCAGCCGACTTCTACACTTAATCTGCTGTTTATGGGGCTCATCCCCTGCTGAAGCATTGTCCCCTGCACTGGGCCCTTCCTACCTGAACATGGCTGTTTTGGCTGGCCAGGTGAAGCGGGGTGGCGCTCTGGATGGTGCGGACGTTGACGTTCGCCCCATGGCGGATCAGCAGCGCCACCAGGGATGAGTGGCCATGCAGGGCGGCCACATGGAGAGGCGTGAAGCCGTCTGCATTGCAGCTGTTGACGCTCAGCGCTCCAGCCAGCTGCAGAGGGAGCTGCAGGGCACCAGAGACACCATCAAACACAAACTGTCTTCTGACTGGAAAAAGTTTTATTCAGGCAAACCCTGTCAAACCTTCTGAGCGGGGGCACAGTTTGGACACTGACAGAGTGGGTGACAGAGGTGTGACTCAGACTGCAGCTCTCCTTCATCCTCCTCTTCATCTGTCCACTCCAACAAGTAGCGCATCTGAAACCCAGACACACACAATGGTTCACAAACCGCCCTTTATCAAAAAGAGCTCAGATCAGCTCACTTCGTTTAACTAACTCACCATCTCCACATCGCCATCAGCAACGGCTCGCAGTAACTTCTCCACCTGGAAAACAAGTACACAGCAGCAGACAGCAGGGCTGGAGGTCAGGTTCCTACTGCATTGTCTCTCTGCTCAGCAGCATTAAGCCATAAAACTGTTGGGATCCCAGGTTCTGCTTCAGGTGTTCAGATATGGGTTTGGCAGACTCTGCTCTGTGTGTGTGTGTTTTTGTTCACCTCTCGGTGTCGAACACGCTCAGCCTCAGGCTTGGCTTCAGAGCTCATAGAAGATGTGCTGGAGACAGAGGAGCGGCGACTGCTGCAGTCTGACGCCAGAGGGGAGCAACCTGCAGACTGAGGGGAGAAAAAGAAACCAAAAAAACATCCAAAGAGATGTTAGAATGAAAACTCACCAACTGTCAACAAATCTGCCTCCAGTTTGCACACAAAGGTTCTGTTCTGGTACTGGATCAAACTTGTTGCAAAGAGTAAGCCAAAGGTTTATCAAACCAATCAATCCCGATGGTTTTGTAATTTTTCTCTGTAACCAAAATCACCGATGTTTTTGGTGCAACTTATAAGAATATCTATGAGGACTTTTGGGACATTTTTTCCTTTTAATGCCCCTCCATTATTTACATATAGACAAAAAAGTTTAGAAAAAAAGAACAACAAGCAGATAGGCTAGATATAACTTGACATCAAGTAAGGCAGAGGCAGCAGTGTGAGAAAGTGTAAGAAATACTGCCCCCTGCAGGTGGGAGTGAGCAGTCATTTAAACTAAACTGATGATGGTGTCCAATTTTAACAGATTAACAGTGTTTGGTGACGGTATCATTCAGATAAAAAGTTCCTATGGTTCAGAATAAATAAATAGATGATTACAACAAGAATCCTAGAGACTTGATTTCTTTGTGTGAAGCTAGATTTGGATAAAAAAGATTTACACTGAAGGGCTGCACAGTGGCACAGTTGGTAGAGCTGTTGCCTTGCAGCAAGAAGGTCCTGGGAGTTTCTGCACGGAGTTTGCATGTTCTCCCTCTGCATGCGTGGGTTCTCTCCTGGTACTCCAGCTTCCTCCCACAGTCCAAAAATATGACTTTTAGGTTAATTGGTCTCTCTAAATTCTCCTTAGGTGCGAGGGTGTGTGTGCACGGTTGTTTGTCCTGTCTGTTTCTGTGTTGCCCTGCAACAGACTGGCAACCTGTTCAGGCTGTACCCCGCCTCTCACGCGGAATGTTAGCTGGAGATAGGAACCAGCACCCCTCCCGACCCCACTAAGCGTCAAGAGTGTATAGAAAATGGATGGATGGATGGATGGATTTACACCGAAAAAAGTTTTGGATCAGCTGAATTTGTTTTTCTATGTTCACTTTTCTGCAAAAGCAATGCTTTATCTGTTTTACAGCTTAAGAACAAAATGGAGAATATTATTCACTAGAACAATTATGGAGCTGAGAAATGTGGATTTCTTGAAGAATTTCTGTGTTTCTTAATACTAAGACTGTAATTAAACAGTCATTCATTACTGCTATCAATCAGTTTTTCCACTAAAAATCTGACCGGTATCAGTTGAACAAGCAAAGCACAAACTTCTCTGTTTCTCTGGATCTTCTCAGTAATATCACCTCCATCTGCTGTAACATTTAGACGCTGTTTATTGAAGAACTTAGAAAAGGAAGACATAGTGTCTAGAGACTCACATCATTTCTGCTGTGGTTGTTCTGTGTCAGCTTCAACAGCATGAGGATCTGCAAGGAAATTAAATATGGACTAAACAGCATTTGTTCAAAATCATTGAAGTCAGACCTTCATTCTGAAGATTATGTAACATGTTCTCCTGGAGTGAAGTACTTTGAATCTATGGCTCACCTTAGAGTTGAGTGCACACTGCAGTGGGGTCTCTCTATTTTTGTTGAGGATGTGTGTGCTCGCTCCATTCTCCAGCAGCACCTGGATGATTCCTTCATATCCCCATCGAGCTGCTATATGCAGCGCAGTGTCACCTTTATCGTTCTGCAGGTCCAGGCGGCATGTTTGGACATCGTAGTACACCAAGGCCTTCACACACTGACGCCAGGCACAGAAAGAACTGTGGCTCTCAAAACTCTCAGCAGGTTTTCAGCAGAAAAAAAATCTACATTCTGGTTTTTACTGGAGGGAAACCTCCATGACCTTTAATCTTGTGTTGCATTTACTGCACTTCCAAAGAGAGAAGATGATGCTCATAAAAATGTTACTGTTACACTGGGAACTGAAGTAAAATGAGCCATTTTTCACAGGATTGCTGCATCAAAGCAACCTTAGTCTGGTGGCACAGAATGCTTTGTTTAGTGGCCCTGGAAACCAAACATCAACATGTGGAAAGAACACTAGAGCTGAATCTTTGCTCAAGAGTCATAGTTTGTTTCTTAATATGTTTGGAAGTTTGAGACTTTATGGCATCAGAGAAAAGCCTTTTAGCCTCTCCTGCTCCACCAGAGCCTGTCTTTTTCAAAAGTACATTTTCTTTTTTGTACCTCTCCAGTGTCATTCTGTCTATTTCTGCTGAAATACACTTCACTGGTGACTCTGTCAAAAGCTTCAGTAATGGCTGCCTTACTTGTTTTGTGCTTCTATACATGAGACATGATGTCCAAATGCAGAACATGTAGCCTCCAGCTAAAATACATGCACTTAGTGTTTGGGGATGTTGAGCCAGTAGCACTATATATGTATTATTTGGTAACATGATCAATGTTTTTTACTGTTTCCTAGAAACAAGTGGTGGCTCAACTTAAACCAGTCTCCCCTAAAAGCAAAAAAAAAAAAAAATCAGACATGATTTTTATGCTCATCTACATCACTGGGAAATGATCAAATATGTTGCTAAGTCTTACACAAAAATTTCCCAGGACTTCTCAGATATTCCAAACATCAGAATTATGTTATTTGTAATTACATGTGGTATCCAACTCACCATTAATACTAACAGACTGGAAAACAACAATCCACGAACTGAATGTTATGTTTCTTTAAAGTTTTTTTTCCAACTTGATACAGTCTGCTGCTGAACAGGTGATGAAACTGACCTTGAAAGAATATAATGTTGCCAAAACTTGTTGTAAACGATTTGAGAATACATTCGTGTCAGGTATTTTCTTTTTGTTCTGTGTGTGCTGTGATTTAAAAAACGAATACTTAGATTTGTTAACAGGGTAAAAGGTCAGTGGTTGACATACGTCCTCATGTCCATACATGCAGGCCAGGTGCAGCGGTGTGTTTCCATTGTTGTCTTGGGCCTCGGTGTTGGCCTTGTAGTGCAGAAGCAGCAGCTGGAAGAGAGATGGACAGCAGATCAGAGGGGTGAGTCTTAGCCTCAACAGATCAAAGCAGTGCATTCATGCATATTCCTGTGTGTTTACACTCACTGAGACGCCCTGGTATCCTCGCTGGCAGGCCAGGTGCAGCGGTGTGAGGGCGTGGTAGTCTGTGGGGTTAACTGGAGCTCCTTTATGCACCAGCAAGTCGATCAACTGGGCCTGACCTGCAATATCAAAAACATTAAATGGTTGATCTTCTTATACTTGTTCAGTGCTTGAACTGTCTGTGTTTCAGCAGCAGCTCACCGCAGATTGCAGCGGCGTGCAGTGGAGTGTATCCTCTGTCATCTCTGGAGAACGGTGTGATGATGGAGAGATCATTCAAGCGGCTGAAACAAAAGGTTACCGTGTACGTAAGTTTAAATAACTGCACTGCCTGCCCTGTCAGAGGCTCTCACTTCACAGAGAGCCATGACAGGATAACAAATGTAGACTCATATCATCTAGATGCTGCTGCTGTTTAGAACTCAGAAAGTGAGAGGATGTACATATGAACCCAATAGGAACAGCTGTGACATCAGGTAAACATTGTCTGGATGAGACCATTAGGGCACTGAATGAAGAACAAGATGCTCTTTATGGACAACTTGGAAAATGTAGATGGCTGGTTACATGGTTGGTTCCTTAAGAAACACATGTGATGCTTTAGGCCAGAGGTTCCCAAACTGTGGGGCGTGCCCCCTATGGGGGGGCGCAGGAAGCGGTATGCATGAATAAAAAAATAAAAAATAATAAAATAAAAAAAAACACAACAATGATGAACACTGTGTGCGCTGGGGGGTGGGGCGGGGGATTGAGTGGATGGAAGTCCCAGAAAATGTTTGGAAACCACTAGGGGGGCCCAGGAGAAAAAGTTTGGGAACCACTGCTTTAGGCAAAGTTTTCCCGGTAAACCTTTGGCTGTACCATCTGCATGAACGTGACACATCATGTACACTAACAGACAGTATTCCTGGTGGTTGTTTCAAAGTACCAATGGTTCAGGAATGATTTGAGGCGTTCACTTGGCCTCCTTGATGAACCAAATCTCCACTCAGTCATACATCTATAACTGCACAGACATATCACATTATTATTCCTGATTGGTGTAATGTAGAAGTGATTTAGTCTCGTCATCGAAGATATGGTAAACGATGTGGGATGCCTACATTTATAATCTAGGAGTGTGAATACTGTATGACACACACTGACCCTGACAGATGGCCGTCACAGAGGTCACAGGAACAAAGGGGATGACACATCCTGACATCTTCATCAGCTTCACCTTCACTCAGCAGACGTTCCACTTCGGCTTCATTTCCTTTAGCTATGTGCTAAAAAACACAGACAGAAAAGAGGATGGAAGTGAGCTACTGATTCAATGGACAGCAGGACGTGTCCAGAATAAGAATATTGGAAGAGATACTTTTATAAATAGAACGGCTCTGGAGGAATACTGAGGGAATACCAACTACACCACAATGAAACAAATATTCAGATTAAATTCTTACACTTCACTTCTTTGGAAGAATCCCTTTGTAATGCAACCACATCTAAAATTTAGTTACGTACATAAAACATCACACAGTTAAAACCAAAATTGCTCATACCACTGGCAGATTTGAATATTAAATTACTTTCATTCAACCAAAAACCTTGTTTCTGAAAGGAAAGAGGCAGGTGCATCTAAGAAAACAACAAAAAAAGTCAAAAACAGGGCCAGTTTGAAAAAAATCACACACACACTAATATATATATATATATATATATATATATATATATATATATATATTTCAAAAAGGATTTTTATCTTTCTTAATAATTAGAGAGACCATCTTCATCGACATTACAGTACTCAAGCCTTTTAGAAATGCCTTTCAAAAGCGTTTTGCCTGTTTCAACCAGGGCTTTGAAAATGGATCTCTAAGTTGAAAACTTCTTTAGTTTGTCCAGATTCTCCCATCTTCCCGTTGGGTCTGTGGCTGAGCCACAATGTCATACTGAGCCATTCAGAAAAAGAAATATGAGCTTAAAATCAAAAAACGCATTGAGAACATAAACCTGACGGAGATAGTAGGAAAAACTATGGGCTTTGATCTGTGTCAAAGGTCACAGATCAGTGATCTCAGAAAACGAGTCAGGAGTCTCATGGACAGGACAACATTGTTATCTTGTAACGTACTGTTGGAGTCATTTCTGTTTTCAAATCAAGACAGAAGTAAAAGCAATTCCCTTCCTGTTGTCATGTTGTGTACATTGTCAGTGTGTCACTAGTTTCAATCTGAATGTGTCCAATCACGTCCTACTTATTTAAAACTATTGAAATCAAATTTATAAAACCTTTATTTAGCACTTATAGCATCAATAATTAGGCCCGAGCAGCGAAGCGCTGGCGAAAGCCTATTGTAATCGCAAGATTTCTCGATTATTTTATTTATTTATTTTCACCGTCACTTTGTGCGGCTGCTTGGGGCCTTTAACATATTCAAAAACTCACCAAACTTGACCCAAAATTGTCCCTCAACCAAAATTTTTGGATTCCGGTGGAATTGCAAGTGGACATGGCCAAACTGCTCTACAGCGCCCCATAATGTGAGTTGGGGGAAACCATAGGTCATAGAGATCTGAAACTCAGTACGTAGATAGACGCTCCTCCCACCCCCGATTCAAGAAAAAAAAGTCTCTTGGAGGACCCCTCTAAAATGCACAGGGAGGTGGCCATTTTGGGTCAAAGGAGAAATTTTGGCCATTTTTCATTTTTACTCATGTCGAACTTTGACAAACTCCTCCTCAGGCATTCGACCTATCGGCTTCATTCTTGGTCAGAATGCAGTAAAGGCATGGGGCTTTAAAAATTAACTTTTTGTATATGTTCACGGGGCGTGGCAGAGTGGCGAACTTGGCATACTTGCTGAAACAAACGAAACACTATAACTTTCTCATAAAAAGGTCAATTGGCACCAAACATGGCATGAGGGATCCTGGTTGGATGCCTGACGATCCCATGTCATCATAGTCTGACCTCACCTAAGCCCTGCCCCCTCAAAACAGGAAGTGTCTTTTTTTACTTGGAAAGATCCAACTCTGGCTCTCTTGACTTAATCAAGATTATCTTGTGTCAGATGACTAATAAGTTGGTCTTGCTTGCTTTGAAGCGCCAAGAGTTTTCAGTGGAGGGCGTTGCCGTGGTGGCGTGGTGAAGTCAGAGGTCACGCGACTGCCATACGTTTTGCTCTAGATTCCACGTTTCAACCCAGCTACACCAAACTCACTGAGATCGATCCTTGTCCACCCCCCGACAGGAATCCAGTGCAATCGTTGGTGGGCATGGCCTAATTCTTCCACAGCACCCCCTAGAAAATTTTTAAAAAATCTGCCCCAAGCCATGCTTTATCCCAGAATTCTGAAACTTTGTACACATGTAGCTTGTCAGAAAATACAAAAAAGTCTCTTGGAGCCATGCTCTCAACCCAACAGGAAGTCAGCCATTTTAGGTCAAAGTCGTAATTTTGTCTATTTCATTGACGTCCTATCTGAGCGAACTCGTCCTAGAGCTTTCGAGATGCAGGCTTCAAACTCAGTCAGCACAATCTTGAGGCATTGAAGGTCAAAAGTTATCAAAATAATTTTTCTATGTCAAAGCATGTGGGCGTGGCCAAGCCTCAAATCTGGCCATTCTTCATGAAATATCAAGATGGAATAACTTCCCCATATATGCTCCCAGCTGAATCAAACTTCATTTGTATCATCACAGACCAGAGCTCATCACATTTAAGTTATCAATTGGTGACTTCAGTTTAGCCCCGCCCCCTTCCAACAGGAAGACTGCTCTAAATCATACATGCATTATCCTATTTGCAGTAAACTTGTTAGACTTGACCTTTGCTAGCCTCTAAATAGCCCAATAGCTTGAAATTGCAATTCAGATCGATCACGCTTGTGCATCGTCAGGGAGCGCTGCAGAAGATGTAGGTGTGTGTCGCCTGGCGGACGGCTGCGGGAACTGCGCGAGAGCGTCGGTGGTGGCGAGAGAGGAGCGGTGCTGGAACCCCCGCGGTTGCCAATAGGCCTTCGGCGTGCTTCGCTGCGAGGGGCTCCAACGCCGCTTGCGGCTTTAATTGTTTATATGTTTATACTTTTTTCATGCAGAGATCATCTCAGAAACTGTCTTAATTCACGTGTATATTTGTTTTCTGTAACTTTACGGGTTTCTGTGGCCCTGCAGCAGGGGCGCGGTATATGGGGGAAAAGTGATGACAATTCTAGGGGCCCTGACCAAGAGGGGGTCCTCCACAATTTTATATATATTTTGTTCATAGAAATTAAAAAAAGAAAATTGGGGCCCTGTCATTTACAAAATTAATCATATTGTATTTTCAAAGATTGTTTTTAGCAGTGAAAATTTAATGTTCCCACTCCCAGATCAAAAAACACACATCCGTATTTGCCCTGAACGCGCCCTATCTGCGTTAAATGGTTCGTTCCTGCTTGGAGAGCTTCACCGTGACGCTGTTCAGCTGCAGACAGTGGAAGACACGAACGATTGTGGCAGTTACTATGCTGCTAAGAAATGTTATAAAATCAGGTTTTCAAAAAAAAAAAAAAAAAGAGGGAGAGAGAAAAAGGCAAGAGTGTTAATTCAATATGGAGAAACTCACACGGAGAAAAACATCAGTTAGAAGGATTTATTAGACTGTGTTCTTTTTTGGCGCTCGGGCCCAGCTGAAGACGTTTGTGCTGAGCATCATGAAACGATTTGATGATTGGCTCGGGCTGGAGCTCAGGGTAGTCATCTCCCCAAAAGAAGCTGCCAGGCCGAGGCCTGGCTGGCTGCAGGGCCTTGAGCCGACCCAACAGCTAAAGCTCATTGGCTGGATGATTCTGCTTGCACGGTTGACGGTTAGTGGGTGATGCAGTTGGAGAAGTCTGTGATAGCCAGGCCATCCGGCGTGGAGATGCGCCGCTGTCTGCAGGCGCATTAGCCTTGTTAGATAGCGGCTGGCTTGCGTGCCGAGATGCTGTTGAAGAGGCCTGAGGTGGCTGGGCGATCTGGTGTGAGGATGAGCCACTGCCTGCAG
>NW_015117192.1:20826-21622 GCF_001443285.1 Poecilia latipinna | reverse complement strand
AATAATTTTCAACAGATTTAGTTCTTTTTTACGGAGCCCCCCAGGGGACATGGGGAATTTTTTTTCTTTTGCGTTCCCTCGCAATAATCTACTGATCAGTTCATGCAACATAATTGATACTGTAAGCCTTTCTTACGGTGGCCGCCGTACTTTCTGCTTTAATACAAGCTTATAAGGTTTTTCCATGGACTATTGAGTTATTATCGCGGGTCATCAGTCATCTGATTGTGTCTCTATTGTGTTCGTAGTCTGAATGGTTTAAAGGGCTGCTTTCTGTGCCCTTCCATCTTAGCCTTAACAGACATAAACATACAGTAAATAAATCGATTTTCAATCAGTTTTTTGCACCAAAGTATTAATAATAATAAACACGTTTTATTATTATAAAACACAGCAAACTAATGGTGGTAGACGGCCGCACTGGGTTAACTCGGGGAATCTCATCTGTCTTTGTGTATCAATCAACTCCTAACCTCTTCTTTGTTCTGTCACAATTATCGATTTATTTAATTTTGATTATCATGCTCCAAACTTTGCGAGGACTGACCACCCCGCTCACCCGCTTCCTCACACACACACACACACACACACACACACACACACACACACACACACACCTACAAACACAACCACACACACACACACACCCACACAGCCAGCAGCGTCACCTTCCCATTCATATTTGATGACGTCACTCCCACATCGACACGCCCACCACCAGGTGTCAAAGCCGCTGCTCCTGTCATATCAATAATTACTTATTTAAATCATATGGCTCTTACAGAGCCTCAGTGAA